>NW_026095784.1:0-276029 GCF_023614345.1 Adelges cooleyi
TTTTGATTTTTGGTATTGTAGTTAAGCGATGGTGTATCACTAATAAATTTGCATACAGGTAAATCGATATGCGGCAATTTTTTTTTATATAATTATAATAACTACCTATTGGTTCACATGGACAACCAACTTTTCTAAATGCAAAACACGCTACACCTAGTATAAACAAATTATGAGTTCAACTATAAAACAGTTTCAAATAATAAAAGTAGCATGAATAAAAAAAAAATACGCAACTTAATAACCGTGTTATTATTTTAAAATGTAACCAGCAATCGGATAGTGTTGTAATACTATACATAAATATAGTATCAGAGTGCGAGTAGTAGTAGATGATAATCAAGTATTCAACACAAATAATGTTATTACAATAATAGATATATTATACATAGAATATATACAACACAGTGAAACAATAATACACTAGTAATATGTATAAACTGAATAGAAATACTGAGCCCCGAGCCCTTAGATCAAATGCTATTTATATTAACCCACAAGGTTGCACGCGTCTACACATACACGTGTGCTTACAAAAACAACTTTGTTTTTCTATAACATTTCCTGATTAACAACTACGTATTTTTATTATACAGATAAACAACATATTTATATATTGTGAAATACTACTTGATATATAGAATATTAATTATTATTCCAACACACCCCCTTAATTAATATTTTCTTAACACTATATTAATCTTCTGTGATCCTCTTCACGCCTATGATTGACCGTAACTTTTCAAGTCTGTCCTTGGCTAATGGCTTCGTGAAGATATCAGCTAGTTGGTTTTCTGTTTCTTTGTACTGCAGTTCAAATACACCTTCTTCAAACTTCTCCCGAATGAAATGATAACGAACATCAATATGTTTTGACCTCTTGTGAAAAACTGCATTCCTAATCAAACGAATAGTACTTTGATTATCTATATACAAAATAGGTTTATACAATCCCTTTTCATTAGTTAATTCAGTTAACAATCTTTTAAACCAAATTAAACTTCTTATCGATTCGCAGCTAGCGACGAACTCAGCTTCAGTTGAACTCAGAGTAACTGATGCTTGACGTTGTGAATTCCACCCTATTGTACAAGGTCCCGCAACAAATAAATGTCCCGAAGTAGATCTTCGTGTTTGAATGTCGCCGGCATAATCCGAATCGCTGTAGACACTCAAAAATAAATTATCATCTGATTTATAACACAAACCATAATCTAAAGTATGTTTAACATAACGCATTATACGCTTGACCATTTGCCAGTGTGCATTTGTAGGTTTTGCAAGAAAACGACTTGCATAATTAACTGCAAACGCTAAATCCGGTCTTGTTACTTGTGACAGAAATAACAGTGACCCTACTGCTTGTCTATAAAAGTTATTACCTGGCTGTAATACCTGCGTATCTGTGTTATCGAATGACGTGTCTGTTCGAGATATGGGGACAGAAACTTCTTTAGCATTATTCATATTAAATCTTTCAATAATATTATTTGCATACTTGGCCTGATGAATGAATAATGAGCCATCATTTTGTTTCTCTATTGACATACCTAGGAAATTATCTAAATCTCCTTGTGTGATTTGAAACTCTTGTTGTAAACTTGAAATGAGTTCTTGTGATTTTGCAATACTGTTTGAAGCAATTAAACCATCATCGACGAATATAGCTAAAATAACTATTTCATTATTATCATGATTTATATACACACATGGATCTGAATCAGTTGGATTAAGATTATATTTTTCTAGAAAATGTCTAAATCTAAAATTCCAATTTCTTGGTGATTGTTTTAATCCGTACAAAGACTTACGTAATCTACATACTCTACCCGAGTTGTCATTAAAACCCAATGGTTGATCCATGTAAATTTCTTCATCTAATTCTCCATGAAGAAATGCCGTTTTCACGTCGAATTGTTTGAGTTCAAGTTTCTTAGCCGCAGAAACTGCTAATATTGTACGTATGCTTTCATATCGGCATACTGGACTAAAAACTTCTCCAAAATCCACGCCTGGTTTTTGTCTTGACCCGTTAACCACCAAACGCGCCTTAAATCTCTCGACTTGACCATTTACATTGTACTTAATTTTAAATACCCACATATTGTTTAAAACACTTTTATTTATCGGTCTGTCGACAAGTTTCCACGTTTTATTTTCAATTAATGACTTAAGCTCGTCATTCATTGCTTCTTCCCACTTATTTGCATACTCACTGTTTATCGCTTCATAATAGTTAACTGGTTCTGATATACTTAGCATGCACCGATACCTTACCGGTTTTTGTAATTGGCTGCGGTCTCGTAAACTGTACCCATGAGTGTCCGTGACTATAGGTATGGTTACTGTTTCCTCGTTTTGAACTGGTTTTTCATTCACGACTTGTTCCTTCTCGTCGTCAACCTGTGTAACACTTTCGCTTATGCTAACTTCATTTGTATTTATTATTTCCTTAGTGAATATAACGTCCCGGCAATCATTTACCGTTTTCGTATCATTAAAATAAACCCTGTACCCGCGCTTGTCAATAGAATATCCAACGAAAATACCGCTTCTAGACTTGGCATCTAACTTTTGACGTTTTTCCTTGGGTACATGTACATACACTTTAGTTCCAAAAACTCTTAAGTGATTTATGTCAGGCAATTTATTATAATACAACTCATATGGATTTTTATTATTAATTGAGCTTTTACCTGTGAGATTCAAAGTATAATTAGCGTATGATATACTTTCTGCCCATAATGATAAATCCATATTTCTGGAATATAAAATTGATCGACCAGCCTCCACCAACGTACGATTTTCGCGTTCTGAAGAATTCTGTTGTGGTGTGTAGGCTATTGTTTTCTGATGACGGATTCCATACTTGTTTAATATTCCTAAAACCTGTTTATTAACAAACTCTCCGCCGTTGTCCGAACGTATTGCTATTATTTTATTACCTGTCTCATTTTTAAAACATTTAATAAACAATTCAAGTTTGTCTTTAACTTCATTTTTATGTTTTAAGAAATATACAGTTCTAAAGTGTGAAAAATCATCTTTAAAAACAAGATAATATTTTGACCCGCCTAGAGAATCTGTCTGGAAAGGTCCACAAAGATCAGTAAATATTAATTCTCCCACTTTTTGTGATTTGTCCGTACGACTTTGAAATGATTTTCTACTATGTTTACCCATAATACATGCCTCGCATGTGAAGTTATTGTCACTCTCCACCTTAATATTATGTTTAAGTAAACAACTTCTTACGTAACCAATGTTTTGATGTGCCATACGTTCGTGCCACAGTGTTAATGAACCCGCTACTACGGCCGTTGCTTCTGGCTGCACATCGTTGACGAAACCCGTTTTGTTAATTGGCTGGTTCTGTATTCTAATATTAACATTATACAAGCCATTTTTGCGTACCGCTTCACAAATGATCTTGTTGTTTAGTAAAAATATACATTTTTTATTATCTGACTTCATTTTTATGCCCTTGTCCAACGTAGAACCAACACTGAATAAATTATATTTTAGTTCAGGTACATAATAAACATTAGTCATAAAATTATTATACTGATTATTTCTAACATAACATATAATATTGATTTGACCAGAACCTTGCGCATATAAAATAGTGCCATCGCCTATTTTCACTTTAATTGGCGATTTAAATTGATTATAATGAACATACCAATTTTTATGTCCCGTCATATGATTAGTAGCACCAGAGTCTAGATACCAGTTATCCGATTCTTGTTCTGTGAATAACAGTTCACTGTAAAAAGCTTGTCCTGTTTCACTTGATTGTGACGAATTTCCCTTGGCATCGTCTTGGTCTTTTTTATACTTCCTGCAGTCCTTTTTGAAATGACCGCCCTTTTTGCAATAAAAACAGGGTCCTATCTTTTTAGTACCCACATTTGGATTCCCAACTTTCCGTTCACCAAATTTTTCACTGCCTGTCTTTTTAGAAAATTTCTTCTGGAACTTTCTAACAGTTAAAGCATTATTTTCTTCTACAGATTCAACTACCGAACTACCTTGATTCATTCTCGACTCCTCAATAAGTAACCGAGATGTTAGTTCATTTAAATTCTTACTTTCTAGCTGCATTGAGTCCCATGCACTGTAAAAATGTTTATACTCCGATGGCAAAGTCATTAGAATTTTCGTCATAAGCATAGATTCTGTGACTGGTTGTCCCATCAAACTAAGTTGATTCTGTAGGTTTTGCAATTTGGTAATATGCGTCGACATATCGTCAGCCGAGTCCTTTACGTAACTGAAAAATTTATGTTGTATTAAATGTATACTCGCCTCGTTTTTCTGCTCATAGACAGCGAGTAATTTTGTCCACATTTCATACGATGTTTTACAGTTAATCAGGTATTGCATTGGACCGTTGTCAACCGATGTTACTATCAGTTTTTGGCATTTGGAGTCAGCACGTTGCCAATATAATAGATCCTCTTTATATCTTTTCTGGGCGTCAGCTTCTTTGCTTGTTAGCACTGGTTTTGTATACTCTCCTGTAATTAAACTACCCAACTCATATGAAGTTAGTATTACCTTCATCTGAAATTTCCAAAGTGTCCAACCTTCAATATTGCATAGCTTGGCAATCTTTATTGATTCTTCCATATCAATAGATTACGTACTTGTATAGTACCCTTGAACGACTTTGATAAATGTATATCCAATATACACTTCGTCAGGTGCTGCTTAATTACTATAATTCACTTACTTGGTGATCTTTAAAAAAAATTGTGTTCTTCAAATACTTGACTCTCGATGTCCGGTGTGCCTTTGACTGTATGTCTGAGTGTCTGGGCGCATAACCTGTTGTAATACTATACATAAATATAGTATCAGAGTGCGAGTAGTAGTAGATGATAATCAAGTATTCAACACAAATAGATGTTATTACAATAATAGATATATTATACATAGAATATATACAACACAGTGAAACAATAATACACTAGTAATATGTATAAACTGAATAGAAATACTGAGCCCCGAGCCCTTAGATCAAATGCTATTTATATTAACCCACAAGGTTGCACGCGTCTACACATACACGTGTGCTTACAAAAACAACTTTGTTTTTCTATAACATTTCCTGATTAACAACTACGTATTTTTATTATACAGATAAACAACATATTTATATATTGTGAAATACTACTTGATATATAGAATATTAATTATTATTCCAACAGATAGCAGCAAGTAAAAAATTATGGTTTTTATTAAATTTACTTTCTGCTACTCGATGGTGTATGCAAGACTTGACGGACGGTCAAAACTGAAAACGCTAACACGGTAGTCAAGTCAAAAAGGTTTGAACAATATTTTTAAAAACCGAGAAAAACTTTCAAAATATATTTGAATAAATTACTAATAAGATTATAAATGATAATATTATACTATATAATATTCAAACATTTTAAAATATACATCTGCTTTTAGCAAATATATCTATATTTTGCTTTTAAATGAAGTTATCGAATTGCCTATAAAACTATAGGCATTTAGTAAACTAAATTTACTTTCTGCTAATGGACGGTGTATGTATTTGACTTGACTATCGGTCAAAACTCAAAACGCTAACACGGTAGTCAAGTCAAAAAAGTTTGAACAATATTTTTTAAAACCGAGAAAAATTTTCAAAATATATTTGAATAAATTACGAATAATATTATATGAATAGTTAACATTTTAAAATATTCATCTGCTTTTAGCAAATTTATCTATATTTTGCTTTAAAAAGAAGTTATCGAATGACCTATAAACCTATTAACACATATTTCACTATTATATTACTTTTGTCAGGAACATCGACATCTGTAAAAAAAATATTAAATAATAATTATACAGTAACTAAAAAACAGTTTTATATTTTATCTGTATTAGTATCTAAAACTGAGTTTATTGAGACTAATTATTAGGCATTTAAATATTTATAATTCTGTGAACAATTGTCAAAACTTTTAGTAAAAAAACATATGGCTTTAAGACACTAAACTCAAATTGAAATTCATAGATTTTGATTAAAAATAAATTATTAACATTTTTGAAATTGTGTATTTATAAATTTTAGTATTTACGTAAGATAGTGGATATTTTATTTTGCAAGTCAGTCTGGTAACCTATGCATTCTAAAATTGAAACAAAAAAGGTAATCAACTTTAATTTACATATTTTCTTTCATATTTAAAAACATAATAAATCTGGATTTATATAAATTATGCATGTATGTCTATGTAAAGTATTCTAAATATAAAATATGTTAGAGTAATTACCGTGCAGTTTTTCTTCACTGTTTTCAATGGTTTCATCGAGTGCCATGTCTGAAATTAAAACGAGATTTTTTGAAATATAACATCACACAACTCTTTGCAAATACATGTGAAAAATAGTATTACCTGGTGCAACCAACATAAAAACAACTTCTTTTAAAATTTACATTACATAAATGGATTAGTTAATGATATTGGATTTAGTTTTTTATTATATTATAATAAAACTATATAAAATTACCCATAGATTTCGTTCCACTAACAAGTGATTTAATTACCTTATGCATCTTTACTAAAATAAACAAATAATGGGTCGAGGTATAATGAGTTATAATAATAAGTGAATATATATACCTACAGAATGAGAATACACCATATTTTAAGTGTTGACCTTCAAACTAGTTAAATAGTTACTGTCTAAAGCTAAGTACGCTCTATGTAAATAACAGAAACTGCTGCACAAAGTGTATATTAATAAATTAATAGATTTTTATTAATAAAGTATTTAAAAAGTGACTAAAACGCTTATACCATACATTTTGTGTACAGATTACAGAAACTATAATATTGAATTTATTAATCAACCGATACTTAGGAAAACTTGACAAAACAATAATTATTATGTGTCAGTTAAATAATTTAAGATATATATTTATTATTACCTCCTGCCCTCTTGATTTGTCTATCTGTAGTGAATAAATTAAAATTAGTGTATGCAACTAAAGTTAAGTTTGTATGATAAAACAAAAAATACTAACTTGTGTAGGCAACCTCCTTTTTGTAGTCAGCTGTAAAAAAAGTTGAATAATTGTATTTTTTTTATATTTTTTAATTCCTTCTAGTAGGCAAGTGTAAAAATGAAATACATAATAATTACTTATGTCAACTGCTAAAACAGTAACAACGGCAAATGTTATTAAAACACAAAAAAGTTTCATTTTTGTCTGCTAAAAATAATAAACATAAAAGCCTTGTGCGTTAGACATAGTTGTCAATTAATATATTATAATTAATATTATTCAATTAATAGTCAATATAAGTTAATATTATAGTTTTATAGTAGTAGTTTTATAGTTAATTAATAGTTAATATTATTCAATTATTGGTCAATTAATATTATTATTGGCTCTTAAACTGTCTTTTAAGTTCTTCTAGCACGTCATTATTCTGAAGAAATATATGTTAAGTTAGAAAAAACCCTAAAACACAGGCTTTTCCAAAAAAAAAAAAATAGATATATTGTTCCATCAAATTGAACCGCTTTAAAAAAAACTCTGAAATTACAAATGTATTATAAAAACTGTATTGCAATCAAAGGTATTGTTTAAAATTCTGAAAAACTAATAAACATTGATCGAAAATTGACCTTAATTAACCTTTGCGACGCACGTCGGGTAAATTTGTATGGTTATGGGGTAATTCCACCCCTGGGATCAACAACTTTTGATCTATGTGTTTAATTCTTTTTTTAGTATTTTCAGGATCTTAAACAAGGGATTATGCTATAATATTCGAGAGAGTTTTATTATTTCCGGTTTTTTTTTTATATTCTTTCAATTTTATGTTTTCTCCAATATTAACATGAATTTCCTCAGAATCTTGACTTCCTAGAACAATTATTTTAAAGACAGATTTGGATTCCTCGCTAACAAATCTATCTAATAAAGGTTGGTTTCATCCTTTGGAAAAAAACCCACCCTAAATTTTGCCACATCGTGTTATCGATGATAACCTAACCTAACCGTGCTTCAATGCTGGTACTTAGAAGGTTTTAGTTTTACAATGATAACTGTCTGCAGCTAATTTGTAAACAAGAATTCGTACTTAAAAGTTACTTTCCTAGATAAGAGGTCAAAATAAAAATATTACACCTTTTTATGTAATATTGTAAACCTCGTATTTCCGTATTAACCCGTAATTTTTACAACTTATCTAAAGAATATTCCATATAATTTGTAATAAATTTGACTATTTATAAAAAGTTTACGAATTGCCGTACTTTTATGTTTTAAAATAGATACATTCTATGAGTGTTTTCTTAATATTGATGGCGATAAATAAAGTATCTTTCAAGTGCAATTTCTGATCTATGTATAGAACTGCTACACGAAGAAATGTGTTCAACAGTTTAGTATATATGATAGTATACTTGCCCTAAATTGATATCATAACTGTTGGAAAATAAAATGTATATATTTCATGAACTTTTTAAATAAAAATAAAAAAATTGTAGTTTTTACAAGATTAGGTTAGGGTGAAACATTTACATATTTCTTTGGTTGGGTTTCCTGATTTTGAATGAGTACATTTTAAATATTGGAACAAATGAGGCACATTTAAGGTTCGATTTCTGATCGATACAAAACGGTGTAAAATTGTCTGTACCATATCATTAATGAAATTAACCTAGCGGTTAAAAGTTTATCGCAAATCTAAACACGAGCATAAAAAAATACTATATAAGAACAACTTAACAAAAATGCATTAAAAACTCACTGTCAATCTTTGAAACTATGGTAGAACTCTTGAGAACTTGTATGTTAAAACGACCGTTTTAAAGTGATGTTTTTGAGACTTTTTCCCCGAAACGATAAAATCGGAATAAGTCTTACAAAACGCAAATATATTTTATGTATACAGATGTGATGGAAAGTTTAGGCTACTGTCCTTATGGTCTTACAATCGCACCATTGTGTGCCTAATTCCAAATTTGTAAAATCGTTCACGCGGTTGTGTATTGAATTTCTTCAAAAAAAACAAGTTCGTGAAAAACAATTGTCTGTTTTTTACACACAATTCTACAAGGTCTTTTATTTAATGACGCATTTCATACTAGAAAAACACTGAGCACATATGGTTATTAAGTGTTTTTACACTGGAACGTTTTTCCATGTCGAAACGAATTTAATGTAAGTAACAGCCTGACCTTGAATAGCACTCCCAATACTTATGCTTAATATTTTGATAAGCGCCTAACTTGCGGTTACCACACTGAAAAGAAAAACGCAAAGCCCTCGGCTATCGTCTTAATATGCTTCGGCCTCTTCTATACAGAAAACGAAATACCAATAAAACCAAGCTCCTTCCACTACGATACCCTTTAGAAGCCAATTTTGACCTATGATAACAGTATTAACTGGCGATCAGCAAAAACTTCGAAACACAAAAACAGTGAAAAATATCCATATATTCAAAAAAAAATCCATATATTCAAAAAATATTCTGATGTGTCCTACATCAGATCACTCCATATATACTACCATATCAAATGTAAAAAAAAACATTACAAACACAATATTATAGTCACTATAATGTAGTGCATAATTTTATTTCAGTTAATATTAAACGTATAAGTGAAATGCCAACAGATTTTCTTATAAATAATTAAACTGATAATACATTATTAACACCTCCGCATATTTATGTAGAAATGTTTAAACACTGTACAATTTCGATTAAATCTTTTGGTTTTCTTGTTTTCACAAGTAGAAGTTTTAAAATATAAACATGAAAAATATTATAGGTGGCTTATTTTAAAATTGAGGGGTGCTATCCCCTTTCATTTCGAATCGAATCATTGTACAGATAAAAAGCAACAAACAATAAACTCATTTGTATTATATTATAATATATCATATTATATTTTTTTTACAATAATTTTAAAACCAAATTCGGAATACTGACAAGAATTGTCCTATATTTTATTTAAAAATTGTATAAGTAAAAAATAAATGGCCCCGAAATATAATAATTATCAAAATCGTTTCAACTTTGGAAACTTCAAATAATATAGCTAGGTCAATGATAAAAAATATGTTGCTGCTGTTTTGTATATATTTCTTATTTAGTGTATTGGTGTATGACTAACAACGGTGACTGTTTGAATAAGCATGCAAAATATCACATCAAAATAATATTATGTTTTCTTCTTATTTCGATAAATAACACAGCTCGAAACGTGTTTTTTTGTAAGAAAGTACACAATTATTTTTTTAGAAAAGTAAACCAATTCATTACCAAATGGGGACATTTGTAGGTGCCCTGAGATCAATTGCAGCTTTAGATGAGAATAAAATACATTACAAAATAAAATAATTTTCGTTTTCATAATAATTTATATTTTTTCATCATTGTTTCCCCGATTTTCCTCTTGTGCCTACACGGTAGAAAACTTTACTTTCTAAAAGGGCCTCATATTTAAAATTTGCTCATTTCTGCATGTAGTATACAGCACATATGTGTTTACATTGAATACGTTTAAAATAACGAAAATAAAAATGAAAAAAAAAGCCTAGGAACACTGTCGAAAGTGTAGACTCACCGAGGCTTAGATTGCAAAACCAACATAACAATCACTTTTTTCACTAATACTACGTTTTCTTAAAAACATGTATTTTATAATAA
The DNA here is from genome assembly GCF_023614345.1 of Adelges cooleyi. Taxonomy (NCBI): domain Eukaryota; kingdom Metazoa; phylum Arthropoda; class Insecta; order Hemiptera; family Adelgidae; genus Adelges; species Adelges cooleyi. Next base: position 10,698 of record NW_026095784.1, read on the forward strand.
TTTTTTTTTTTAAAACTAGCTTACAAAGTGGGGAAGTATAAACTTTGCAAATTCGTCGTACGTTTATAATAAATAGTTTTATTCAAATGATTAAATATTTTTATAATATTTTTAGTTCCTACATTAACTGCACACCATGAATATGGGACAATAAAATTAACTGTTCGTTTATTTAAAGTGATTTGTATCGCTTCGCTCCTAGGAGGCAGTGTTTAGGTTAATTTTATTTTTTTTCTAATTTAACTTTTGACATGAATATGTCATATGGCCGGGGGTCATTCTGAAAATTTGTAAAATTTGTTTAATTATTAAATATAAGTTTATTTAATTAATCTAGACTGCTGTCAAGACCTTATTTATAATTAATAGCATTAAATGCATTGTTTATTTATTCAATCAATTCTCAAATAGAATATTTGTTCACTTCAGTCAGTGGTTATTATAAAAATGTTTACCCTGATGCTTCTTTACAGTTTACACACATGTACTTGTTTTGCCTATTTATTGTGCTGTTGCCATAGTCAAAAGTCGTTTATTCTTAACATTATCGTTAATAATTTTTAATTTATCTAAATTGAATGGGAAAAAGTAAAACTAATTCCACAATTCGCCTAAATATCTTATTTTCCACTAGAATTTAATGTACAAAAAAAAAAAAGTGAACAACCGAAATTTCCAAAAAACGGGAAAGTCTAGTGAATGGAAATAGTTATTTTATTATTTTAAAACGGAAAAAATTGTACACATTTTTCAAGGTACTCTCTTTTGTATGTTGTGGGTTTATTAGTCTGTGTTCCTGTAAAATAACAAAGCTTGACACAATAATAAAACAGCCAGTTCTCGCAGCCGTTTGGTACAGTGTTTTACATAATATGTAAATATTATCTCGACCGAAAGATCATATTTTGTTTTTGTTCATAGTTATTTTATGTACTGAGATTTTGTGTAACAGTTGACAAGATCAATTTTCATAGTGTCGCTGCTACCACTATATAAAACTATGTAAATTAAAAAAAAAAAAAAAGTACAAACATAATATTATAATGATAATACATTATTTTATTACAGTTAATGTTAAACTTATAAGTAAAATGTAAACAGCTTCTCTTATAAATTAATTTACTGAATTGGATTTACTAGCATTGGCCAACCGCAATATTATTAGACCGGACCATTATACGTTACATAAATGAGGTTTTTTTTTTTTTTTATACATTAGGACTTAATTACAAAGATGATGGGTGGAAATGCAAAAATAATACACCCTACAGCCGAAAGAAAGTCTGAGCTCTGGCTACAATTAATTATTCTCGTGATGTTTTGTTGCGCTTTCAAAACAAGGATAATTTATCCTAATTACAGTACACGAGCGGCCAGTAAACTTTGTAGTTATCGACCAGCATCTCCGCCTTCCCTTCGCAAAAGTCGCCCTCGGCAGGACCTACCGCGCTATACTGACAATCACACGAGAATAGTTTAAGCTAAATAAGTATGTACATAATTGATATAGAGGAGGTCACAGGGTTATTAGGGTGACACTACAAATAGGGTTTGGTCGTCTGTCTATAATAATTTATTTTTATATATTTTTATATAATATGTACAATTTTACAAGTACCAGATTTTACATTTTTAATCGGTGGTTTTTTTTTTTGAAATTTACAAGCGACAAATGAGTTGATAATCTTAAGTAAAACCGTTCATTATGAGCTACACTACGTTTGATAATTTGGATTTAAGTGCGGTTTGGAACGATTGTTTACGTTAACTGTAAATTTCCTAGTCTACATTAGAATAACTGAGAAGCGAGTGAATACTTTTTACTATATTATAATGATGTTTATTTTAAAGGTCCCACCCCATTCTAGAGACGTCATCAGAACGACAGATGTTCAACGAACGTCCGATCGGTTTAAGCTGGCAGATTTAAAAAAAAACATTTTATCACAACCGAACGAGAATAATATTTAAAATAAATAAGTATAAATGTATATCACGTGTAGAGCACAAGTTGGATACAGGCGTGGATTTGCACCCAAACTAAAATTGACTTGATTTTCTTTGCGTCTGTTGTCGATTTTGCCACGCCTAAATTTCAAACCAATTCCCGTTCAAAGTCGCGTCGTGCACGTTTCGTTCTAGGGAACAATAGGAACTGCTAGGGTAAAAAATTACCATGCAATTACCACCGAAAAACCGACAGGGGCCAGAGCCTCGGGTGGTGGTGGTGGTGGTTAGTGAACCACCGGCCAGGGGTCAATTTTGAACGATACTCGGACGGCCGGGGGGGGGGGGGGGGTGAGCAGGGGAGGTAGACACGGGGTTGAAAGGTTCATTTGATTTGCGTGGCCCAGACAGCGGTCTGTGAGAGCTTCCGGGCGTGAACAACATAATTGTTAAAGCAACGCGGTTGAGCGAAAAACACAGAGCGGTCTCTAAGATAAAAGACAAGCCGGCAAAGCCGTGGGACGTGACCCGTATTGTGCGGGAAACGCGGCGGTTAATTAATGACGTCACCTGCGCCTATAGACCCTCGCCGGGCGGCCGTGTTGTACAGCTAATTGAATCCCAAAATAGTAGTCGTCTCTACTCGCACCTACGTAATTGAAGGGCCGGGGGTACCAAAAAAACCACTTTACGGCGATCGTATAGTGTCTGTTGTGCATAGCCCCTTTTTCTCCATCCGCACTTGACCGAAATCGATAAACGGCCGGATACCGCATTTCAAACATCCAGTTGACCGCCTCCGACGAATCTTCGACTCGCTCAATCACTCGCCAATCGCATTATCTGTTCGCAGTAGCTGTGTTAGCTAATTCAGATTTGAACATATTCTTGACCCCGGGAGGCAGCAATTTTGTGTACCAATTTCATGGAAGAAAGTAAAAATGCCACCGTCATATGTTTAATAAATCGTAGAAAAAACAATACATATCATGGACAAAAAAAATAACTATTCACAAAATGGCAGCCTCCTACTAGTGGACATCTTCGCAAGCAGCCGACTGAAGACAATACGCGTTCCATATAGTGTTGAGTTCGACGGTAGTCGCAGAAGGGATGTTCTTTTGATTAACAACCCAACTAATTTTTCTATAATTTGTTCATATTTTTAGTTTCCATGACTTGTTATTATCTACCATACTTTCCTATAGATAAATAATTTTTACTATATTGGGCGATTCTTTTTTGCGCCCTACACTAGTTTACTCTTAAAATAATTGCAATTTTGTAGTGTTTCTTTTTTAAAACATGTTCGTTTATGTTATTGTACAATGTTAGACAATATTAATTTTTTCATCTTATTTAATATTTGCTAGAGCTTTATCAACTTTTCAAACGTAAAAGGTAACATATAAAAATAATTTACTGGAAATTTCGACTGGTCGATAATCAATTTTTGAACAATTATTTTTAAAGTTATTCAAGTTTATACGAGAGTTCAACTACCTAATAATATGAATAATATAGATTGTTATATTAAAAGTTTGAATGCAAAAATAAATCCAATTGATTATATTTATACAACGCATAATGCGATAGCAAAGTAAATCAAGTCAAGGGAATAATGCAAAACAAACCTTTTGGGCATTTTCAATACCAAATTGAAATCCTATTTGATTTTTCATCGTTGTTATTTAAATATATATTGCATTGCGAGGGTAAGGACCACGTTTGGGTTAGTGATTCCGTTCGGTATCTGTTACTCTGTATCTTTTCCAATAGCGTTATATACAATCGGAAAGTAATAAATTATGTAGTAGGGGGATACAGCTTACAAGTTGAAAGGACAAAAAAATAACGGAAAACTTGACTTAAACAAATCGTTGTATAAATTGACAACTTTTCTTTATCCTAAAATAAAACCTAATCCAGCGCATTTCACTAGTGTGACATTGGTTCAAGTTTAAATGTATATTGGCTATTGGTCACGGATTGGTTATAATTCAATTTATTAATTTCATTTTAAAACAACGGTTGGTTATTTAAAATTTGACCTACTTCTAATTTGTTTATTCGACACTTAATCTAGCCTGGTGAATTTCAATTTAATTTCCAGGTACAATTATTTTAATCGATTTTCGCGGTCGCCCTTTTTCAAACTCAGCCTTTAGCTGAATAGTAAAAAAATGATTTAAAACTCAACGGTTTAATATTCTTAACGGGTTCGAAAAACTTCTCTGACTCGTTAGAGCTGAAGTGATTTAAAAAAAAAAAAAGTTTTAATGGGTACAACAAATTATGATGCTTTGCCAACGCAAGCTGTGCTTGCCTCGTTGGTTTGCCTGAGTTTCCTGTGTACAACAGCAATTAAAAAATTAACGCAATAAACCAGCGTTCCATCTCGTTGTTATTTCTCACTGTAAACATGAAGACACTGCTTGAGATTTGTTGCTGTAACTTGGGAGATGATTTATGATTTGCGTTTCCCGCCTGCACAGTCCAATTACCCGGTCTGGTATGTGCTTAGACTGCTTCTCGGTTTTGACCTCGGTCTTGAATCGTTATAATTACACGTTAAGGTATACAAACAGTACACACCTGGGCAAAACCCAACTACAAATCTCTCTTGTGCTTTATAGTACACTCTAATCGTCAGTATTGTAAACGTTCACTTAATAACTGTTTCTGTGAATTTATTAAAATGCGTTTATTGATTTCGTTGTGTCGACTAAAGTACATTTTGCACAACAAAATTTTGTAACACAATTTATAATAGTGTAGTAGAGTATTATATAGTATACAATACTCGTGTCTTTCTCTATCTCTCTCTGGGCAAAAGTTTGGCACAGTAGGTGATGATTGGAGTCGATATTGATTCATACTTGCTGACATGAATTATTGTTGTCGACGAACCATAAAAACCAAACGGCGGCACTGCAGTACCTATTAGATAGTACTTTCATCGAGCACATTGCTAAATCAATTTAAAAACAGCTTCTGTACAACACATTTTTTTTAGCTACACAAAAGTATACAGTATGGCGTATAAATTTCCATAAAAAAAATATGATTTATCACATAAATCGGTTTCTTATCGTTTCTAGAGGTATTTGTAAAAGCTATCGCCTTGTCTGTGAGCTACCAAATAGTATATTGATGTACGTTTAAGAGGATTGAATGCGGTCTGTTTTTTAAGGAGTTTTGTATAGGCAATATTTGAGAAAAAAAGAGGTTTTAATAAAATATGTCGACCATGAGTTTTAATATTGAAAAAAAAAATTGTAAATTTAATATATTTAACTACATGACAACTGACATTTTTAAATGAAAATCGGCTTCCTTCATAACATAGTTCCTATTTGAAAATAATATTTAACGCCGCGCCCACGTGAGTCGATGAAAATAACCAGTGAACTGCGCCACAATAATCTCTAAATCCAGCGCGGTTCCAAAATTGCATTATGCATTATCTACTTGAGATGAAATATGATTAAAACTCGTTATTTGCGAATAAATTTGAAACAATGAACGGGCCGAAAAAAACGTATAATTAAAATATAATTCCAATTAAAAGTTGGTCGCTTAATGTGATAATGTTTTCACATTTAATGAAACCGCTGGGCGCTGTCAATAATTGGTTTCGCAGTATTTTTCCCTTCAGAAATATAGTATAATGAATATTATTATGTATTTATCTGTAGTCCAAGATACGATTCCTTTCGTACGTGATACAATTTCCAGTGGTAAATTATAATTTTTGAATATTTTATTTATACCGGCTGTAACTGTCACGTTCCTAAGCTAACCCTTACATATGCATGGCAATCATCCCGCTTGATTTATCTCTAGCTCGTTGGCGCTGGGCATAGGCGATTCCCTCATAATATCAATGCAGTTTTATCATAGATGATATATTATTTTAGTTTTAATTGTTTTTGTGTATCGACTTTTGGATTATACTCCAAAGATGCAACACAGTGTAACACATTTTCTATCACACAAAAATTATTATGTGAATATTTTTTTAGAAAATCGTGTAAAATAATAATTTTAAAAAAGAAAGAGGGGGGATTCTCCACAAGATATGGTTATTCGTCCAATAAATATCTTTGAAATAATTGTGTGTAGTTGTTTAAGGCAAAATCCGAGTTGACGATTTATAAATTATACATAAATCCAACGATTTACCGAACAATACAAATTAATGTAAGCTTAAATCGTAATAGCCGTACTCGCATATACACATAACAAGTGTCGAGTAGCTCATAAAATTATTTAAATGTATTTTCATTGGTTGCGCGAGCCACCATAAAAATCGAAATGTGAGAGGGGTGCGTTTGAATATTTTTACACCAAATGGAATATAAAACGAAAAACACAAACCTCATAAATGTATTATACTATTTTTCCAGGAGACATTGTCATTGGGGGTAATAACGGACGCTCGGGTATAATTCTTTTAATGGATATCGGCAAAAACAGGTCACTCAGTTATTTACATTAAATTCGTGTCGATATGAAACCCCGTATGAGTATAAAAACACTTAATACTGGTATGTGCTCAGTGTTCTCGTAGTATGAAATTCAAAACACAGCCGCATGAACAATTTTACAAATTTGGAATTTAGCACACAATAGTGCCGCCGGTAGCCTAAGAACTTTACTTCACATCTGTATAAATAAAATATATTTGCGCGTAGCAAGACTTGTTCCGATCGGGTAAAAATTCTCAAAACCACCAATTTAAAACGGTATCGTATCACACAGCTATTTTCATTTTTTTTTAAGGTCTTATTTTTTAGGTTCCGTATCGACTTGAACAACAAATGATACTAGATAATGGTCTATGTGCCCAAATTTTCTTACTACTAAATGCGTTACCATAAAAAAAACCTTGAAGTGTTATGTGCTAAACACATAATTACTGTTTCCATTGTATGTAAGGTCTTATTTTTTTAAGTTTTGTATCGATGAGAACAACTCATGAGTAATAGCACACAGTGATGAGTTTGAAAATAAAAACAATAGCCTACATTTTCCTATACATGAAATATATTCGCATATTGCAAAACCTTTACCGATTTTACGGTTTCGGGAAAAAGCCACATAACGATACACTATTAAACGGTTGTTTTAGAAGTTCACAAGAGTTCTACCATAATTTCAAAGACTGCCAGTGAGTTTTTAATGCATTTTTATTAAGTTTTTCCCGTATAGTATTTTTTTATGCTCGTGTTTAGATTTGCGATAAACTTTTAACCGCTAAGTTAATTTCATTAATGATATAGTACAGACAATTTTACACCGTTTTGTATTGATCAGAAATCGAACCTAAAATGTGCCTCATTTGTTCCAATATTTAAAATGTACTCATTCAAAATCAGGAAACACAACCAAAGAAATATGTAAATGTTTCAATCTAACCAAATCTTGTAAGAACTACAATTTTTTTATTTTTATTTAAAAAGTTCATGAAATATATACATTTTATTTTCCAACAGTTATGATATCAATTTAGAGCTAAGTATACTATCATGTATACTAAACTGCTGAACACATTTCTTCGTGTAGCAGTTCTATACATAGATCAGAAATTGCACTTGAAAGATACTTTATTTATCGCCATCAATATTAAGAAAACACTCATAGAATGTACCCATTTTACAACATAAGAGTACGGCAATTTGTAAACTTTTTATAAATAGTCAAATTAATTTCAAGTTTATATGGAATATTTTTTAGATATAGTACTACCGATAAACGTGTAAAAGTCCTTGTGTTTATAGGTTGTGAAAATAACGGGCTAATACGGAAATACGGGGTTTACAACATAAAAAAGTGTAATATTTTTATTTTAACCTGTCAGCTAGGAAAGTATCTTTTAAGTACGACTTCTTGTCTACAAATTAGCTACAGACAGTTATCATTGTAAAACTAAAACCTTCTAAGTACCAGCACTGAAGCACGGTTAGGTTAGGTTATCATCGATAACACGATGTGGCAAAATTTAGGGTGGGTTTTGTCCAAAGGATGAAACCAACCTTTATTAGATACATTTGTTAGCGAGGAATCCAAATCTGTCTTCAAAATAATTGTTCTAGGAAGTCAAGATTCTGAGGAAATTAATGTTATTGTTGGAAAAAACATCAAATTTAACCAAGATAAAAAAAAACCTGAAATAATAAATATCTTTCGAATATTATAGCATAATACCTTTATTTAAGACCCTAAAAATACTAAAAAAAAAAAAAAATAGATTAATAGTTGTTGATCCTAGTGGTGAAATTACCCCATAAGTATAAAAATTTGATGGAACAATATATATATATAATTTTTTTTTATTGAAAATCCTATTTTAGGGTTTTTCCTAACTTAACATATATTTCTTCAGAATCATGACGTGTTAGAAGAACATAAAAGACAGTTTAAGAGCCAATAATTAATTGACAACTATGTCGAATGCACAAGGCTTTATTATATATTTATTATATGTTTATTATTTTTTGCAGACAAAAATGAAACATTTTTGTTTTTTTATATCATTCGCCGTTATTACTGTTTTAGCAGTTGACATAAGTAATTATTATGTATTTTATTTTCACACTTGCCTACTAGAAGAAATTAAAAAATATAAAAAAAATACAATAATTTAACTTTTTTACAGCTGACTACAAAAAGGAGGTTGCCTACACAAGTTAGTATTTTTTTTTTATCATACAAATTTAACTTTAGTTGCATACACTAATTTTAATTTATTCACTACAGATAGACAAATCAAGAGGGCAGGAGGTAATAATAAATATATATCTTAAATTATTTAACTGACATATAATAATTAATGTTTTGTCAAGTTTTCCTAAGTATCGGTTGATTAATAAATTCAATATTATAGTTTCTGTAATCTGTGCACAAAATGTATAGTATAAGCGTTTTAGTCACTTTGTAAATACTTTATAAATAATAATCAAATAATTTATATTTATACACTTCATGCAGCAGTTTCTGTAGTTTACATAGGGCGTACCTAGATATAGACAGTAACTATTTAACTAATTTAAAGGTGATCACTTATTATTATAACTCATTATTTTCTTGACCCAATATTTGTTTATTCTAGTAAAGATGCATAAGGTAATTAAATCACTTGTTAGTGGAACGAAATCTATGGGTAATTTTATATAGTTTTATTATAATATAATAAAAAACTAAATCCAATATCATTAACTAATCCCATTTACGTAATGTAAATTTTAGAAACAATTGTTTTTATGTTGGTTGCACCAGGTAATATTTTTCACATGTTTTTGCACAAAGTTGTTTGATTTCATATTTAAAATGTTCTCGTTTTAATTTCAGAAATGGCACTCGATGAAACCATTGAAAACAGCGAAGAAAAACTACTGGGTAATTACTCTAACATATTTTATATTTAGAATACTTTACATAGACATACATGCATAATTTATATAAATCCAGATTTATTATGTACTTAAATATTTATCTTAAGAAAATATGTATATTTTCGTTTCAATTTTAGAATGCATAAATTACCAGACTGACTTGCAAAAAGAAATATCCACTGTCTTACGTAATTACTAAAATTTATAAATACACAACTTTAAAAATGCTAGTAATTTATTTTTAATAAAAATCTATGAATTTCAATTTGAGTTTAGTGTCTTAAAGCTATATGTTATTTTTCTAAAAGTTTGATGACTGTTCGAAGTATAATCATTATTCAAATGCCTAATAATTAGTCTAAGTAAACTCAGTTTAGATAGTAATACAGATAAATTTTAAAACTAGTTTTTATTTACTGTATAGGTAATTATTTAATATTTTTGTTACAGGTGTTCCTGACAAAAGTAATATATTAGTCAAATAATATGTGTGAAAAGAGATTATAGGTCAAAATTGCTAATAGCAAATGATTATTTTATTATGTTTTAACTATTTAAATAATATTATTACTAATTTATTCAAATATATTTTGAACGTTTTTCTCGGTTTTTGAAAATATTTTTCAAACCTTTTTGACTTGGCTACCGTGTTAGTGTTTTGAGTTTTGACCGTTAGTCAAGTCAAATGCATACACCGTCGATTAGCAGAAAGTAAATTTAATAAAAACCATCGTTATTTACTTGCTGCTATCCGATTGCTGGCTACATTTTAAGATAATAACGACGGTTATTAAGTTACATATTTCATTTTTATTTATGCTAATTTTATTATTTGGAAACTGTTTTATAGTTGAACTCATAATTTGTTTATACTAGGTGTAGCGTGTTTTGCATTGAGAAAAGTTGGTTGTCCATGTAAACGAATAGGTAATTATTATAATTATATAAAAAAAAATTGCAGCATACCGATTTACCGCTATGCAAATTTATTAGTGATACACCATCGCTTAAGGACAATACCAAAAAGGCTTAAGAAGAAGTTTTTAAATTGTAAAAAGAATTATTATAAAATGTTGTTATGTTTTTCAATAATGGCACGAGGAATTCATTTTTTTTTTGTACAATATATTTGACGGTTATTTATTAATTTGTATAGATTTTGAAACCTGTGAGTTGTCAAAACTTTTGGAAGCAAGAATAAAAATGTATTCAAGCTGCTATTATAAAATTACTCAACAATGTACCATGTAAATATTATATCCAATTGTACTAGTTTAATTTATATTATGTTATATTATTTATATATGAATGATCGTTCTTTAAACCACAAAAAAAAATAAACATTTTATTGTAACCTGTCCAAAGTAATAGTAATGTTTTAGGGAGGCCATTCATTAGAAGCATACTTAAACCATTTTATTTCATTTCATATTTTTTTTATGCTTAAATTATTTTCCTAGATATATAATGATTATATTAAATTATTATTTTTATACATGTTAGAAATATAATCAAGACAATTATAATATAATATATATATATAATTTGGGTAGTTTTTAGCAAAATTTTAGTTTCTATTTACAATGTTTTTTTTAATATAAAGTTTTTAATAAGTTTAACTATAAAACAAATTACGGTTTTCTTTTTTAAGGTGTATTTTATAAAATTTTCATGGATAATAAATTATGATACACAGGGTGTTCGTGTCTTAGTTATGTATTACACAATAAATTATTGTAGTAACTTGTAAGGTAAGTTTGACAAATTTTTAAATAAACCTTTTTTATTTTTCAAGCTGGAAACCAAGACTATATCGCAAATCGCATGATGTGTCGGTTAAAAGCACTGATCAGAAGTCAAAATGATCCAAAATCATATATAAAAGAAGCTGTAGTTATTGGTCATTCGTGTCATCTAACCAATATAAACAACGAGGTGGCTACACTCTCTAGCATGGTGTGGGACCTTTAAAATAAAGAATAATAATAACAATTTTTAAATAATTGTTCCAAACCGCAATTGTATCCAAAATATCGAATGTAATGTACCTTATAATAAACGTGTTTTACTTGAGATTATAAACTCATTTGTTACTTTTTACTTGTACACAGATTCGATTCGAAGTGTTTTTGAAAATAGTTTTATTTCTTTCAATCTTCTTATTATTTATTGGCTTATTATAATCCATTCAAGGCAGTCTTCATAGTTTATAGTTGCCATTTACTCGACATTATTTATTTATACCAAATTTAGGTCATTCTGCACTCCATTGTACATTCTCTGGAGTAATCAAGCACACATTATAGCTTGTACAAACCACGTCATAGACAATCACATGCTCACTGTGCTGTTTATGATAACCATATAGGCATAGTCCGTTTACACTGATTGTCAAGGTATATAGGTTTTTTGTAAGTGAGTAGTAGTTGTAAGTAGTAGTAGTAAGTGAATATCGTTAGTTTCAAGAAAGGAAAGGCCACAAGACATATTCATGTTCCAATGTGTTTCCTTCAAGGGAAATATGGTATTAGTTTTTTACTTTTCATTTTAAATTTACTTTGAGTTCTTAAGCTATCAGAATTAATACATAGACCGTGTTGAAAGTAACCGAAGAAAATTCACCTTGACTTTATTAAGAGGCCTCCACACCTGTGTATTTTCTATAACCGTTCGACATTTTTTCAATACTCGTTCGATGCTTAGTTTGTAGTACATTTTTAATTTTAGTTTTAAATCTTATTGTAAAGTTATAAATTCTCCAAAATCGGGATGATTTCCAATCTGTTTTTGTTACCCATGTATTCTACCCTTTTAAATTTCTATATGGTATAGATATAAAAATATAAACAGTGTGGGGTGGTGTAATCTTGTTTGTGAGTTAACTCCGAACGTCAAAGGTAAAAAAAAATAAAAGCATTGAAAACATGTCTAAGTTATAAGTTAGGCCTTTCGGGACGTTTTAAACAGTCCGTATATAAAATACCATTAACCCTTCCTAAATAATTTGCAAGCATTTATTTCGCCTTTTGCGGAGTGGATCAGATTTAGTGTTTTTGAAAATAGTTTTATTTCTTTCAATCTTCTTATTTATTGGCTTATTATAATCCATTTAAGCCTTATGTCTCAACCACCAGTCTTCACGGTTCAGACATTTATTCGACATTATATTTTATTCGTAGCAAATTTAGGTCAATAACATGCTCACTGCTATGGGCGATGTGTTGTTGTTGACAAGTGTTTAGAGTTTTATTGTCTTACAAAATACTTGCCCGAAAAAAACCATTTACCATTTACCTATTAACTAAAAATGCACAGCTTAATGGATAGTTTTCTCGTACAAGCGTTGGATGCATAATTATGTGTTTGTCTAAATTTGATTAAAATGTTTTTGTCCTCTAACGATACGGTAAAACTATTTCAGCAAACCACAGCTATAGTTGTACACGAGTTTCCAATGGGATTTCGGTTGACAGCAGACGGGAACGAAACCAGCACAAGATAGTGTCAATACAATTATTGCGTTAGTCTGTCTACACGCCTTTTGTTTCAGACCGTTATTGTTAGAGATGTTGTATTTTGTAAACGCATATATAGATTACCAAGGACTATCTCTCTCCGAATAGACCGACCCCAAGAAGTTCAAATGAGTATACATCCGACAGTCGTTATCAGTTAGGAGAATCCGGCTCGGTATATTTGTACAAAAGCACTGCGTTTTCGGATCTCCAATAAAATGTAATTTAACGATATTTTCTCGGAATCCCTTCTTCATTTATAAGGTAATTAATCCAGATGTTTAAGCATGTTTACAATGAAATATAGGTAAGCTGGCCGCTGCGAGCATATTGTAATTTAGGGTGGTTTTCGGTTGTGTATTTTCCAAACTGATTAAGAGTTACACGAGCCACAATTACTATGGTGATTGTACAGTGTACATTTATTTAGTGTTCAGTTGTCAGACACGCTTAATTGGATCCCCGAGGCCGATAAAAAGCAAACAACTTCATTATTTTAAGTATTCTCTGATATTATACTTAATAAACTCGAGATGTCATATAATGGCGCGTTATAACTTATAGATAAAACTAATTTGTATAAGTAAATGTATGCACGAGTAGGTATTATCTTTAAGATAATTCGTTTCGCGCACCAACAGCGCCTTAAGCAAACTCCAATTAAAAATATTCAATGGTTAAAAAGTGTAGACTTAAAAAATAAACTAATTAAAAATGTTCAATTTAAATTATACCGCTAGATTTTAATTAGTCAAAGTAGAGTTTAACCTAACCTAACTTCTTCAAGAAGAAACATATGAATCATCACGAATATGTCTAATGGTACATTTCACACGATTCAAATGTATTCATGTTAAAACATGATATTTAGTATTATTATTTACACTTAGTGCTCAACTTAATTTCTAAAAAGTCGAAAAACTCGGAATGTCCCGTTAAGGCAACGAAAAAATGAAAAGCTCCGCCAAATGTAATAAGTTCAAAAAGAATTTTTAATCAAGGATGTATTTGCGTTTACACGCTGCGCGAATACAAATTTTAAACGTTGAACATATTTTCCAAAACGTATTTTAGACATCCATTATGGATGTCTACCGTGAAATTTATAATTAAATAACTTGGTAGCGTTATTCGCGTACGGTATACACTGATCTCGTCGGGGCGTAGAATATGCAATCAACTTTTGTGCGCACTTCATGCCACTTAATTTTCGGTACTTTGAACATGAGTACTACCGAGTCAGCTGACGTGTAACATCATAAAATATTCAACACAAATCGAATTTAAACTATGTGCAGCAAAAGTTAAATAATTACTTGTACGCTGAATTCTTAACGAACCGCTCAAAGTTCCTATTACGTTGAAAACATACACAGCGGCGATGATGTTCGGCGCTTAAAGTCTAATACACACCAATGACTATAATAGGTTTTATTCCATTACTATAACTAACCGTCAGAAAAGTCTTGGTCACCTACCATAACTATTGTTGAACTTCTTAATAATCGAGTACAGCCTTCTGGCCGTGTTTATTCTGTTTTATTTCGAATATCAATTAAACGTGTAATTTATTGTAAACAAATGGATTAGTTACCATTACTATTGGTATGTAATATTATATGTACAGTGTATATAAAACACTTGCACCTACTGAATGCCCGAGGGGACTGGCTGATTCATCATTGTGTCAAGCAATGTTATTTTGCAGAAACACCGATTCGTAAACTCACGACATACAAAAGAAAGTACCTCGAAAAGTGTCTACAAGTTTTTCTGTTTTTAAATAAAATAACTATTTCCATTCAATAGACTTCTACATTTTTTGTATTTTCTGTTATTCTTCATTTGTACATTACATTCTTCTGTAAAATAAGATGTTTAGGCAATATGTAGAACTTGTTTTTCCCATTCAATTTAAATAAATAAAAAAATCAAATCTTTATGAAGTCAACAACAATGAACAAATAATTAAAAATTCAAACGCTAAAATATTTTTTTATTTTTTGTCTACAGATTTATGTAATGAAAAACATTGTTAAACATGTTGCCATTTAAAAAAAAAAAACAAAAAATCTCCCGTTTTGGCTTATAAGGAATGGGGATAAACATTTTCAAAATATGAATCACCCTGTATAACAAGAATCGAAAAACGTATGCTTTGTAGTGAATTTATAAAAACAAGACGTTTAACGTATGAAAGTAAATTCCATTCTGTACTAAAATAAAAAAATTGTATTATAATTTTATAATACAATACTTAAATATTTGTAAATAAATAAAACTATTTTGATTCACTAAACTTTTACATTTTTAAAATTTTTGGTTAGGTACATTATCTGTACATTAAATTCTTGTGGAGAAAAAAAATGTTAAGCTCTTTGTAGAACATAGAAATAAAAAAAATATTCTCGATAATGGTAAGAAGAAACGACTTCTGGTAACGTCACACTAAATAGGCAAAACAAGTACATGCATGTCAACTGTAAAGAAGAACCAGAGTGGAACATTTTTACAATAACAATTGTCTGAAGCAAAAAAAAATTTAACCTAACCCTTGGTCAGTTTCTGAATGAAGCATTAAGCATCAAATGTATTCACTTAGGAGTTACGTGGACAACTCTGAAGAAAAGAAAAAAAGGTTCAGATTCGCTCCCAAAAAAGCCAGCCAATCAAAGTCCTGGAATCTACATTGCGGTCAAGTCTGTTTTATTCCTCATTCAGTAACTGACCAAGTGTTAAGCAAAATAAATAAAAAAGCATGTGTTGCTCATGAAAGTAGTAGTGAAGTGAAGTTATGAACTAACGCAAAAGCAGACTTGGCCACAATGTAGATATCACTACTTTGTTAGGCTGAATTTTTTGGGAGAGGGTCTGGAGCCGGACCCTTTTTCAATGTTAGGTTTAACAGTGAAAAAGGTCTAACCTGAGTAATATTAATTTACTCTAAATTTCGTATAACGGCGTTCGTGTGTTAGGCACGCAACAGTTGAAAAATTTAACCAGAGGCCCAAATTTTATTTTATACTTTGAATTTTATTCCTATGAAATACGTTAGTATATTACAACAACCGATAAAGCGTGTAAAAAACACAAATCTAGCAAACATATTTTTTTGGGGTCTTATTTACTTTAAATTCGTATCGATATGAAAAACCGTTGAAGTATTATGTCTATGTGTAAAACAAACAACAATCATAATTTATTTTTTAAGTTTCGTATCGACGTGAACAACATATGAGTAATAGCACACAGTGCTGTGTAGAAAAATAAAAGCAATAGCCTAAACATTTCTTTACACCTGTATACATGAGATATACTTGCGTGTTGCAAAATCCATACCGATTTTACTGTTTCGGGAAAAAGCCACAAAACGAATCACTTTTAAACGGTTGTTTTAACATACCAGTTCACAAGAGTTCTACCAGAATTCCAGAACTAGTAAGTAATTAACGCATTTTTATTAAGTTTTTTTTATTTACTATTTTTTTTATTTTCGTGTTTAGATTTGCGATAAACATTTAACCACTAGGCTAATTTCATTAATAATATAGTACAGAAATTGTACACCGTTTTGTATTGATCAGAAATCGAACCTAAAATTTGCCTCATTTGGCCCGATATTTAAAAAGTTCCATTCAAAATCAGGAAAAAATTTTTCTTAAAAAAATGTGTATACGATTCAATTTGAAATAAATTACAATAGACAAACCTTTAAAAAAAAAAGTTTATAAAATATAATATATCATACACTTTGTTTTGTAATTTGATTAACGCTCTATAAATAATTATTTCAATAATTATTATAATAATAATAATATATTATTGAAATTTTAGTAGTACACCATTTTATTAGTGTAGTATATAATTTATAGATCAGAAACATAACCTAAAATGTTGACACAATATTTAAGTTTCATTCGATATTAAAAAATTGTTTTTAAAAATGTGTACATGTTTCAACTTAAAATAAGGAACAATAAGCAAACCTTTATAAAATAATTTTTTTTTTTTAATAATAATATTAGATTTTACGAAAATTTTACATTTTATTTTGTAATTTTATTAGCGCTCTATAAACATCATTATTTTAAAAATAGTCTAAATAATGGTCAATTGGTATAAAATATTCTTTAGATTTGATACTTTCTAAAAAAAACAGTGTTTCAAAAAAAATTTCATGTAAAATAACACTAAGCATAATTTGATTTTAACATTGATGCGCAGCTGAGAAGATTTTTTTTTTCAACGATGTTTTTATTAATTTTTTAAAACAAAATTAAATAAGTTCACCCCTTCTCCTTTAAAATCAAGAAAACACTCAAACCTTAAACTATGGATCTCTATACATTTTTTTTAAAAATAATCAAAATAATTCTAAATTTGTATGGTATAATTTATTTTATTTTGACCATATTTTCTAGGAAGTAACTATCAAGTGCGATTTCTTGTCTACAGATTAGCTACATCAAGATATCGGTTAAGTGATTTAGAAGATATCATTTTAAAACGAAAAATAATTTTTTGCAGATAAAAATGAGACGATTTTGTGTTTTAATATTACTTGTTGTTGTAAATGTCTTAGCAGATAAAAAAAGTAATTATTGTTTATTTTATTTTTTACACTACCTACTAGAGGTAATCAAAAATCTAATGATTAATTTTTTCGCAGTTGAATATAAAAAGGAGCTTTTCTACACAAGTCAGTAATTTTTTTTATCATACAAATTTAACTTTAATTTTAAATATTTGCATATATTTATTTAATTTTTTTTTTATTACAGATAGTCAAATGAAGCAGATAAAAAATCGTGATGGTACATACACTTATTATTTGAATTTATTTGTTACCTCAACTCATTATTTTCTTATTCTAGGTCCTTTGTTACCGGTAATTAGAAAAATTGTTGGTGGAACTACACCGATGGGTAATTATAATTATTACAATATTTGAAAGTGTTAAGTAAGGTACATATCTTATATACATTTATGTTATTCAAATTTTAGTGAAACTGTCGTGTATGTTTGTTGCACCAGGTAATAATTTTTCTCAAACAAATGTACGTGTCTGCACGTAGTTGCTTAATATTAAGTATAAAATTTCAAGTATACATTTTTCTCGTTAAAATTTCAGCAAAGGCAATCGATGAAAGTAATGAGAACCACGAAGAAATACTGCAGCGTAATTACTCTTATACATTTTTAATTTAGAATCTTTACATAGAACTGCATGCATAATTTTTATAAATTCAGATGTATTTCTATCATAAGAAAAGATGTTGTAAAAATTAATAAATTTTTTTTTTTTGTTTTAATTTTAGAATGCATAGATTCCCAGAAAGAGTTGCAAAAAAAAATAACCACCTTATTAGGTAATTATAATAATTTGTCAATACACAATTTCAAAAATGATAGTCGTTTATTTCCAAGCAAAACAGCTGAAAATTTGATTTGAGTTCTTATATCTTAAAGCTATATGTTTTTTTACTAGAAGTTTGATGATTGTTCGAAGTATAATCATTATTCAAATGCCTAATAACTAGTCTGAATAAATGTAGTTTTAGATACTGTTATAGATAAAACATAAAATGATTTTCATTTACTGTGCTATTATTTAATATTTTTGTTACAGGTGTCTCTAGTTCTGAAAAAGGTAATTACGTTAACCACAAAATATAACCCTAAGTTGTTTTATTGTAACTAAATGATTGTGCGTTATTTGTTACTAGGTAAAATACTATTCTTAATCTGAGATATGTTAGCCTAATATGTATCAATAGGTCCTCCATAACTTCATTCCTGAGCAAAATATATAGATAGAATTGCCTATAATAGATGAATAGTTTGTTACGTTTTAACTATTCATATCATATTTCATTACCAATATAATATAATATTTAATAATACCTATATAATATTTGTTTTTCTTGTTTTTTGAAAACTTTATTTAAATCTTTTTGACATTACTACCACGTTAGCGTTATGAGTTTTGACCGTCAGTCAAGTCTTATATACACCGTCCAATAGCAGAAAGTAAATTTTAACAAAAACAATCGTTAGGTATTTCCTTGCTGCTATCCGTTTGCTTGTAACATATTAAGATGGTGTCCACCTATTATGATTAAATAACCACAGTTATTAAGTTAAATATTTTATTTTTATTTATGCTAATTTTATTATTTGAAACTTTTTTG
The DNA here is from genome assembly GCF_023614345.1 of Adelges cooleyi. Lineage (NCBI taxonomy): Eukaryota > Metazoa > Arthropoda > Insecta > Hemiptera > Adelgidae > Adelges > Adelges cooleyi. The sequence continues at coordinate 29,748 of NW_026095784.1, forward strand.
TAGCTAAACTCATAATTTCTTTTTACTAGGTGTAGTACGATCTTTGATGAGAAATTTGAGTTCCAAAAGTGATTCGACGGGTAGTTATTATAATTATATGTAAAACATAAAAATAAATCTTTTCAAACCGTATTAATTGTGATAAAAAAATGTAGCGTTGATATATGAAAATTAGTCTGTGATAAACTAATTTCAAATTTGTATAGACTATTTTATAATATTTCTTATACATTTTAAATTCAGAATCTTTACATAGACTTGCATGCATAATTTATATAAATTCAGATGTATTTTTATCTTAAGAAACGATGTACAAAAGTGTTGTAAAAATTAATACATAATTTTTTTTTAAATTTTGGATTGCATAGATTCCCAGAAAGAGTTGCAAAAAGAAACAACCACCTCAATACGTAATTATAAACATTTTGTAAATATACAATTTCAAAAATGATAGTCATTTATTTCTAAGCAAAATAGATGAAAATTTGATTTGAGTTATCTTAAATCTTAAAGCTGTATGTTTTTTGATTAAAACTTTTGATGATTGTTCGAAGTATAATCATTATTCAAATGCCTAATAACTAGTCTGAATAAATGTAGTTTTAGGTACTGTTATAGATAAAACATAAAATGGTTTTCATTTACTGTACTATTATTTAATATTTTTGTTACAGGTGTCTCTAGTTCTGAAAAAGGTAATTACGTTAACCACAAAATATAACCCTAAGTTTTTTAATTGTAACTAAATGATTGTGCGTTATTTGTTACTAGGTAAAATACTATTCTTTATCTGAGATATGTTAGCCAAATATGTATCAATAGTTTGTTACGTTTTAATTATTCATATCATATTTCATTACCAATATAATATAATATTTAATAATACCAATATAATATTTGTTTTTCGAAAACTTTATTTAAATATTTTTGGAATTACTACCGTGTTAGCGTTTTGAGGTTTGACTGTCAGTAAAGCCTTATATACACCGTCCAATAGCAGAAAGTAAATTTTAACAAAAACAATCATTAGGTATTTCCTTGCTGCTATCCGTTTGCTTGTAACATATTAAGATGGTGTCCACCTATTATTATTAAATAACCACAGTTATTAAGTTAAATATTTTATTTTTATTTATGCTAATTTTATTATTTGAAACTTTTTTGTAGCTAAACTCATAATTTGTTTTTACTAGGTGTAGTACGATCTTTCATGAAAAATTTGAGTTTCAAAAGTGATTCGACGGGTAGTTATTACAATTATATATAAAACATAAAAATAAATCTTTTCAAACCGTATTAATTGTGATAAAAAAATGTAGCGTTGATATATGAAAATTAGTCAGTGATAAACTAATTTCAAATTTGTATAGACTATTTTATAATATGTCTTATACATTTTAAATTCAGAATCTTTACATAGACATGCATGCATAATTTATATAAATTCAGATGTATTTTTATCTTAAAAAACGATGTACAAAAGTGTTGTAAAAATTAATAGATAATTTTTTTTAAATTTTGGATTGCATAGATTCCCAGAAAGAGTTGCAAAAAGAAACAACCGACTCGATACGTAAATATAAACATTTTGTAAATATACAATTTCAAAAATGATAGTCATTTATTTCTAAGCAAAATAGATGAAAATTTGATTTGAGTTATCTTAAATCTTAAAGCTGTATGTTTTTTGATTAAAACTTTTGATGATTGTTCGAAGTATAATCATTATTCAAACGCCTAATAACTAGTCTGAATAAATGTGGTTTTAGGTACTGTTATAGATAAAACATAAAATGGTTTTCATTTACTGTACTATTATTTAATATTTTTGTTACAGGTGTCTCTAGTTCTGAAAAAGGTAATTACGTTAACCACAAAATATAACCCTAAGTTTTTTAATTGTAACTAAATGATTGTGCGTTATTTGTTACTAGGTAAAATACTATTTTTTAATCTGAGATATGATAGCCAAATATGTATCAGTAGGTTTATAGGTTCTCCATAACTTTATTCCTAAGCAAAATATATAGATAGAATTGCTTATAATAGATGAATAGTTTGTTACGTTTTAATTATTCATCTCATATTTCATTACCAATATATTTTGAGTTTTTCTTGTATTTTGAAAAATTTGTTCAAATTTTTTTGACATTACTACCACGTTAGCGTTATGAGTTTTGATTGTCAGTCAAGCCTTATATACACCGTCCAATAGCAGAAAGTAAATTTTAACAAAAACAATCATTAGGTATTTCCTTACTGCTATCCGTTTGCTTGTAACATAATAAGATGGTGTCCACCTATTATTATTAAATAACCACAGTTATTAAGTTAAATATTTTATTTTTATTTATGCTAATTTTATTATTTGAAACTTTTTTGTAGCTAAACTCATAATTTGTTTTTACTAGGTGTAGTACGATCTTTCATGAAAAATTTGAGTTTCAAAAGTGATTCGACGGGTAGTTATTACAATTATATATAAAACATAAAAATAAATCTTTTCAAACCGTATTAATTGTGATAAAAAAATGTAGCGTTGATATATGAAAATTAGTCAGTGATATATCTTTGTTTAGCGACAATGCAGAATATTATTCTTAAGTTATATTTTTTTAATTGTAAAAAGAAAAAGAAATTGTTCAACGGCATATGTGAAACAAGCTGTAATATTATTTAAAAAACTATGGCTTGGTAAAGTAGTGAATATTTACAAGGCTTATACTTGTTTAATTAATACATAATTATAGGAAAATTACTTACAACTAGTTCATCATAAGAACATTTGAACAACAGCTTAATTATACTGCATTAAAAACATGAGAAATTATATATTATTTTTGTAACACACGGTTTTTTATTAAATTATACAGATACATTTGAATCGACTGGCTTTTTAGAACTTGAACAAGAGAGAATAAGCCTAACTAGTGAAGCTATAAATATATATCTCAATCTTGTAATAAGTAAGTATTATATCAATTTGCAATAGTTTAATTTATGTTTACGTATATATGTATGCAGGGTGTCCCACATTGATTCGATAAATTAAATAACTTGTGTACTAGTGAATATATTTAAGATTTTTTTTTTTATTAATTTATAATCATTAGCGATATAAGACCCACGTTTTTTATTGCACTTAACTATTTTACTTTCAATAAAGCCAGTTAATTAAGAATATTTTGCTGGTCGATAACCAGATTTGGATAATAACTTTTTAAGTTACTAAAGGTTAAATGTTATGATGGGAGGTGGAGTGCGGTAGAGTAGCGCGTAGAGCTATTTTTATCAGCATATAAGACTAATCAGTTAAAAATTGGAAAATTTTTAATTATACCTTTTTTATTTTTAAAGATCCAGACTGTCAAGATTATAAAAATTCTAAACTGATGTGCCGTTTGAAGGGTGTGTACAGAAGTATATTACACCCAAATGAGTTTATAGTAGAAGCTGAAGTTGTTGATGATAAGTGTCATCTAACTGGTATAGACAAAAGCAAAAACGTAGTCAGTGTCTTTGGGGTTGACGTATCAGAAACACATCATTAATATAGTAAAAAGATTTCACTTGCTTTTCAGTTATTATAATTTAGATCACTAACCTTATAGTTAACTTATTCAAAATTATAAAGAACTATTGTTATTATATTTAAATTATTATTGCAAACCTCACTTGTATCCAAATTATCAAATTTTATGTATGTTATAATAAACTGTTTTACTCATGATTATAAACTCATTTGTTGCTTTTTATCTGTACACGAATTCGATAATAAGTGGTTTTGAATATAGGTTTATATCTTTAAATCATCCTCTTTAATAGCTTATTATAATCCATTCAAGGAAGTCTTCAAAGTTTATAGTTGCCTTTTACTCGACATTATTTGTTACCAGTAGTTCGAACTCAAATGTATCCATAACATATTAAACGGAAAAAAAATTCGGTACTACAGTTTTCCTTTATATTCCGGAAAACTGTGTTTATCGCAGATTGCGTACATTTTAACAAAAAACCTAAAATCTTAAAAAAAATGTATCGAATCATTATAACAATTTTATGTATATCTATGAAGAATGATACTATTAAGTTTTGTGCTCAAGTACCACTTTTGACTTTAAGTTTACACGAATTTAATTTTTTTTTTTTTTACTTAAGTTTTTTTTTGGCTGAGGGAAATCATAAGTAATAAAATATCAATTCAAATAGCCGACGTCCCGCCAGTCGCCTAATCGTCTCTTCCATGGGATTCGTATAATACATCTGGCTCATAGACAAGCATAAAGGCGGCTTGGGCAGCGAGTGGCGTTGGCGCGCGTTTTTATCATGTCACGACGTTATCGTATCAAATAATAACGGTGACGGCGTGTGTTGTTTTTATTGCCGAGTTTGTACTTTCCTTAAATTAAACGTAAAATTATTATTATTATTATTAATTACACTGTTGTTCATTGTCATACGTGGTTTTTTTATTCAATAGTGTTTCCCGGTGTGTCAAACGTTATCATATATATAATAATAAAAATTAAAAACGGCGAACGGCGTGTTTTGTTTTTTTTGGTGAATTTTTGTCTTTGTAGTTTGTTATATTATACACATACAATTATATGTAAATCGTATAATAGTTATTATTAATTACATATTTGTCCGTAATTCGCTCACGGTTTTCGTTCAAGAGAAATCGACGTGTTTCCCGGTGTGCAAACATTACCTTTTAATATGCGTCGTTGGATGTCGGTACGTTTTTTAGATTTAGAATATATATAATAATATATAGTATAGTAGTATATTACATTTCGCTTAAACCAAATTATCAAATTAATTAGATATACAAAATTCTTATCTTTTTCAAACCGCTGTGCGTGGTGATAACGATACATTTCATATTTTTTGTTGAAAAATTTGTTGACATATATATCTACTATTTATTTTCAATTAAATAACTTACTGACTTATTTTATATATATGTAAATTATTTGTTTTAGGCCAATACTATAGTGAAATCATAACCGACGCGTGTCCGTTTAGAAGATTGATTGCTACTTCTATCTACTCTGTCTTTAATTAATACAATAAGTAGTTATTATTGTTACCATCGGTTACAGACTGTTATCCTATGCCGTCACCGATTAATTTGCCTGCGGCCAACAGAGAACTTACACCGTAGAAGTTGATTTTTTGTTATTTATGAAGTATTTTTTAATAATTAGTGCCTATCTAATCTCTATACTCAACCCTAATTTAAATTGACAGTTTTTTTTTCATTATACAGTGTCTTAACCGACTTCTCTTAACGCTTTAGTTTCTAAACGTGCACACACATACGATACTGATGTACAAATAATTAAAACATTAATTATTTCACATTTTTTTGTTAAAGCTGTACAATTATGATCACTACATAGAATACAAATTATTTTAGTTTTTTTTTATATTTTTTTTTAATGATATATTATTTTACGTTAAATTGGCATTATTTGAATACATTTTAATTATTTCATTTAGTAGGATGATTTACCTATATAAATATGTATGATCACTATCGAGTACTATCACTAACCGTTTAGGGTTTTTAAAATTTGTGTTTTGACTTAATTTGTGGTTTTAATATTTTAACTTTGGAAAATTCAGACATCGTAGGTAAGCTATGTGGAAATCAACAATTCAAGCTAAGAAAAATCTAATAATTGTCATTAAAGTTGAAAATATAGTTTGTATTCTTTGAAATTGACAAACATATAACTTTATTTTTTTAAATCATGTATCTGATTTCACTTTCCAGATAATTTTTTTTTTAGGAAGTATTATTGTAAATTATTTAGTAGAAAAACATTTATTTACCTATCTAAAAATAACATAATACATGGATTAACTAAAAAAAAGTTTATTGTTGTTAAAATAATAATATATATATATAATGAAAAATATTTTTTTAAATAATAATAATAGTATATTTGATGCACTGAATAAAAATTGTTCAGATCTAAAAACAATCGATTTTTAGTTTTATACACCTGGGGCTACTTTTGTGTGCTTAAAATTTATATACATTATTGACATAAAATATCTATGTGTTCATTCCGCTCTAATAAGAAATAACTGTACTACATGATCTAATTTATTTTAATCACATTATACATAGCAACATCTTATGCTATTGTAATCATTCCGGTTTTTACTCCCTGGCTTTATAATACTTATTTAACCAACGAATAAATGCATTTTTACACAGTCTTATTATAAAAAATTATAGGTATGTTTTTTAAAAGCATCAGCAAAAGTCCCTATATCATCTTAATAAATTCTTAAAACAGTTGTCTTTAGATTATTTTAGCGTTCAACATTTTGTGTTCTTAGACCGTTTTTGTGAGTAGTAATCAAAAATCAAAAAAATTGTCTGAACATTTATTTTTACTAACTATTTAATGTTAATTTTTTATATTATATGTATGTATATATATATTTTTTTTTTTTTTTTGAGCTGCTATTGATATAGCTTGAACTAAATTAGATACTTATTAATATTGACTATTATGTTTTTTTTTGTGGTGTGATTTCAGACATAGGGCATAATTAAAACATAAAAATAAAATATTAATTTCAAATCATTTTATTGCATTTTAACATTTTGAAGCATGGTGGTATAAGTAATATACCACTTTTTCAAAAAATAGCCTACTCTCGCGCAGTGGTATATATTTATTACCACCTTCATAATCATGTTCAGAGAAAATCGGAGATAAAAATGCTGTGCTTCAAAGGGTTAAAATTTTTATTGAAAATCGACATTTAATTTACTATTTTATTATTTATAGAAGTATAATATAAGTATTCGCTCCACCCTAAAAAAGTATAGTAAATCTATAGATTTTGCTATATTTTTTTAAATTGATACTACATAATAAAAAATAAAATTATTTTAAAATTTTTTATTATTATCATTTAGTAGGATGAATTGTTGGTTAGCCATCTAAAAATATATCAACATATGGATTTATACCTTTCATGGTTTACTTAAAAAAGTATTAATGTATATATCAATTTATCTATTATGTATAAAATATGTCTGGATAAGTATCAAATAATTTAGGTATTTTATGCACTGAATATTATTATTATTATCATTTTGTACTCTGACCGTTTTTATAATCACCGCCGGACACTCGAATAATCAAAAATATTTGCTACAAATTATTTCAGACATTTCATTCATGTTTTGTACTCTTGAGTTCCCAAGTAACCGTCACACAAACATATCATTCTTCCACACTTTTAAACTTCTAATAACCAACAAACGTCAGACCTTAAGTATCAAAGTACCTTTAGCATTAAAGGTCCAGATCCAAAAACTAAAAGATTTGCATCGAGACATTTCATTTAACCTCTCTTTGGACATTTTTATAAGCTCTGCCAAATAGTCGATCAATAATAATGTATTTATCACTCTTCACTTCTTTCCCTTTTAAGTTTTAATATAAACTAGACATTTCATTCATGTGATTTACTCTTGAATTCTTAAACACTTATGAACTTCTGGTAAACCACCAGACCTTTAATATACATATTTAATGCATTATGCTGTTGGTTACATTCTAAACGTACAGTACGTCATTACCAAATAATGGCATAGACGGTGATTTCTGAACAAATAAGGATTTTAATTCAACCAATATCTAGACATATAACGTATACGTTTGAAAAAGTTTTGTTGCACATAGGAACACCATATCAGACCTATACAGACTGACCTCTAAACATTTTTTTCTATTTTGAACCATAGCTATTACTAAGCCCGTGAAGTAAACAACACCTCAAACAATTCAAATTAAAAAAAAAAAAAAATTGTCCTTTAAGCAAGTAGCACACTCGCTTTAGTAGTAGGACGTTTCTGATCTGACAGATAGCTAGACTTGCACTACAGTTAACCGGTACTTAGCTTGCAAAACACTTTTTCGAAACTAAGTATGAACTATGATTACTGGATAAAGGTACGATGAATTATAGCGGTATACTTTAAAACGTAGTGAGCTGACTCGACACCGTGGCCGGCGTAGCCGGGCACCCCCCTCGGAACCGCTGTGTACAGACATATAACATACTACGTTTAAACAAATTTTGTTTCACAAAGGCAAACCTTAACAGACATTTAGCTGACTGTCCTCTAGACATTTTTATCTGTTTTCAACTCATAAAATTAAGCGGGATGACGCCGGCCTATATTGATGACGTGGTCTATAATATAACAACTTTTACCAAAGACAATTTCCATTATACACTTTTTCCCAATGGCCAGTTTCTTATCAAGCCTCTTTAACTTTTTAAAATTTTAATTTAAACTTAATTTTAAACCTGTTACCTCCTCATAGACTGTAGCCTACAAACCTAGGATATTTTTAGTTGGCGGAGCGAAGCGACGGCGCCGAGCGAGCGAATGCTAAAACACTCGGAGACCTGCCGTCCTTATTAGTTTTCAATACGAATTCCGCCTGCTGATAAGGAACTGGACATTGGTAGTTCATAAAAATTGGTAAAAGTGGTAACAACCCAAGTAAGCAACACCGGACACTTGATATTTATTAACCGTCTAACTTCTAGACTATTCTTTTCAATTTAAAATTTAAAAAAATTACAGATACATAGCTAGACTTACTCTACACTTAATCAGTACTTAGCTTGCAAAATATTTGTCCATAACTAGGTATGAATTCTGATTACTAGATACAGCCTATAGGTACCATGAATTATGACGTCATTCCTTTAAGACGTATTGCGATGGCTCGACACCGTGGCCGGCGCAGCCGGGCACCCCCCTAGGAACCGCTGTGCACTGACTTCCACATACCGTGGCCGGCGCAGCCGGGCACCCCCCTCGGAATCTGTGACCTCCCCGAAAATACTTTGCAGCGAGGGGACGTGAGCGTGCCCGGCGTAGCCGGGTACAGTACCGGGAATCTGTGACCTACCCGCCCGACTCGGGGGCCTGGGGGCGGAGCCCCCAGCTAGAGCGAAGCTCTAGTTGAAAATAAATTCGTAACCACCGACCCCAAAAACATATAATTTGACCACTTTTGAAGCCTTTTTTTTATGGTTTTACTGTGATGTGGGCTTTTTTTTTTTATCTGTATACACTGTAACTTTTTTAGTACTGGACCATTTACAATCATGGTGTACCAGATGTGAGAAGCGAACAGACGCTAATAACTGTCGGTTGGTAACATCGACCCGTGTTAGGTTAGTTTAGGACCCAACGGTGGGTATCATAATATTGTGTTTACTAGTAGAGAGGTTATAAACGAGTCGGTTCGAATGATCATTGAGTTTAGAGTGGAACCTTGCATAGTAGACTATGGCAGATTAGTGTACTGTTTTGCCGTTTAAGTCTGAACAATTACTTCGATTAATGCAAACGCGACTATTTATGCATTATAAAAATTAAAATATTTAATAATCCAACTTATTAAAAGACTACGGCTCTTTTAAATTATATAATAAACTTCAAAGTCCAATCAAATTCTATTTTACTAAAAAACAAAAACTAGATTAACATAAATGTCTAAATTTATTATTCATACAAGTTGCTGTAAGATATTGTAAAATCAACCCTCCCTAAAATCATTTTACCGAAGAGGGAAAAATTACAACGACCTTAAAATAACATTGTATTGCAAAAAAAGAAACAAAAACAATTCACGTAAATTATTTTTTTTTTTTTATTATTTTAGAAAATCGTCAATAAGTCGGGTTGGCCATGAATTTCTTAAGACTATGAATTTGACGATTCGTATAGGTATTTCAATTTATGTAAACAGTGGAAATGGGAACGCACATCGAACAACCCAAGTGTTTTTCTATAGTAAAAAAATTGTGTTTTCGAGTTAATGCTTAGGTGAGAATTCGATAAATAATACTTCCATAGAAAACCGTACATATAAATCTTTATTTACTTTTGAACTCGGTGTAACTTTTGAAATACATGCGCTAATGTGCAAAATTATACAAAATCCTCATTCTCCAACAATTATTAAAATAATTTATACACCTATGCAATGGTCTTATCATTAATGACCTTTTGGTTCGTATTGGCCTAAAACGGAACCCCTAATTTTTTATGGTCTCTGCCGTTTTAAATATTTTCAAATTTGGCGAAACACGAAGCAGCAATGGGTATTTTTAAAATTGATCCCAAAACTTTTACTGAACTCAAACCGAATGTTTTCGACATGGCTTAAAGATGGAATGAGTACGCTTTAGAATAATTGCAATTTTGTAGTGTATCTTTTTTGAAAACATTTTTGGTTATCATATTTTACAGTATTATAAAAATACTAAACATTAACCTTTTTTTAAATTATTTTCCATAAGCCTATCAACTTTTAAAAACTTAAATAATAACTTGTGTACATATTTAATTTACTGTTTAAACTGAGAATTATTTTCTGAATAGTATACCGGTCGATAACCAGTTTTGGCTAATTACTTTGGGAGTTAATAATCATTAAAATTTAAGACGGGAGGAAGGGTGGAGTGGAATATTATTTTTTCTGCCAGAACTACGCTTCTGTAAAAATACTGACATGTGAAAAAAAAATAAAAAAGGTAAATGTTTAGTAATAGTTTTATAATATTGTAAAATAACACCAACTTAAGTGTCTCCAATTATTATAAAAGCTACAAAAATGCTATTATTTTAAGAGAAAACTAGTGTGCTGTCCTTAATGAATCAATCAATTTTCTAGTGTATTTTGATTTATCGAAAATAGTAGAATAACATGTTTTTGTAATATACTCGAAGGTACACGTGTATTAATTTTGGGTGTTTGCTTTACAACGATTTATCATTTTGTTTTCTTTGTCGATGTGCAAAATGTAGTCATAAAAAACGAATTTAGCAAAATAACGACCGGAAAGGCAAAAAACTTTTCCTAAGGGTCTAAAAAGTTCTTTTAGTTCCTGGCGTGCAAATTGTAAAATGTATTATCTACATTTCCTTTTTTTATGTAATGGAATATCAGATCAAAATTGTCACAATTTTATATTTTGTTTTTATCGTTCGATCGACGTATTTTTCTGCTTAAAATGTATGAAAATTTATCGATGGCAAAAATAATGACTAAAACATTCTCATGTGTGCACAAGTGTATGTTTTTCGATTTCTTATAACCTTAGCATTTTCTGTATAAAAATGTTCATCAATAAAATTGCACAAGGAAAACCCCGAAATTTCAACAACCCTCCCTACTCCTGGGAAAAAGGCTGAAAGTTTTAAAAAATTTGGTTGGCGCAATTTTAAGATTTAACAACTACCAAGACAAACTAATTCCAAATTTGTGTGGAATTTAAACCGTTTCCAATAGAAAAACTAGAATTTATTTCTAAGCAAAATTTTAGGGATTTAGGTCGGGGAAATTAGACCTAAGGTATATTATCTAGAATGGTACTATAACATATACAATTTTCTCAAAGAAAAACTGTGATCAAACTTTTTTTATATTAAGGAAAACCCCCCCAAAAAAGGGGAAAATTACACTAAACCGTAGTCAATTTCCAGGTTGCTATGTGTGAATGAGTAAATAGACACTGAAAATATTTCATTATACAACGTTATATGGGTTATTATAACAATACATTTATATAGAGAGAACCTATTTTATATTTGTGACCAATTTATAAAGATAACATAATGTTTAAAATCTGCTTTCTTTTTTACTTTTGTTCAACTCTTTGTGGAAGCAATTCCTTTAATGTGTAAAGCCTCAAGTGTAATTGTCATTTAAATGTATTGTAGTATGTTAAGTATGCAATCAGTGAATGTACAACTAACAAACTGGGAGCATTCACTTGTTTTTCGTTGATATATAACCATAAATGAACCATTCAATTCTTTAGTCACTCTTGCATTATAGATTCCAACATAGAAGAGTGGTTTTATCTAACGACTAAAAGTTGTTTAATTGAAATTTTTTTATTAAATAGTCAATGTCAACTGGTTTCACCAGAGATAACAAAAAGTGAATACATTCAAAACAAAAATGTAACAAATGTAACCCAAATCATATCCATGTCTGTGATCACTGCATTGCTCTTTGAGGCCCAAATTTGGGTTTCCAAACCATAATATGTAAGGTTTTATTTTATGCTCTGAATTTTCGTGGTACACTATAAATGCGTAAACAACACACGGTTAGTAATATTTTTTTTGGGGGTTTTATTTACCTTAAATTCGTATCGGTATGAAAAAATATATGAGTCATAATAATACACATGAAAAAGCTTTTTAATGGTAGATGTACTCAGATTTTTCGCACTATTAAATGCGTTAGTATATAAAAGACCTTGGAGTATAATTATGTTAAACATATTCGATATAGACACAAATGTGTTGTAAACCTTTGGGTAGAATTTACAGAAATGAGAAAATTGTAAATATATTTATAGTATATTATTATTTATATAATATTTAAAAAAAAAACATAAATTATCATGAATACATATATTATTTGTATTGTATTGTATTTTATTTTTATCCAAATTCCTACAATTGGTCTTAAAACAACTAAAATTGTCTACATCCGGTCATAAATAATATAACTATAATTATTTTTACATTCAACATTTAAAACCTTTATCATTACTTTTCTAAATAATTGTATATTCACTTTCTTAAACGGGAAAACTTATTGAAAACATGTTTTAAGTTGTATTATTTATTTAAAATAAGAAGAATACTTGTTTTGATTTATTGTTTTGTATGCTTGTTCAAACAGTTACAGTCATACACCAATGTCCTAAAAAAGAAATTATTCGAAAACAAAAACAACATATTTTATCATCGACCTAGTTAAATTATTTGAAGGCTCCAACGTTAAAACGATTTTGATAATTATTATATTTTGGGTCCAATCATTTTTTACTTGAGTAATTTAAATTGTAGCGCAAAAAATTATATTTTAAGACTAACAGAGTACATTCCATCTCTTATGGAATATTTTTAAGTTAATATAAATATTTGGATAATTAATAGTCGCTCATCTTTTCTGTAAACCATATCCTGTGTAACAAGAAATTTGAATTCCAACCATCATTATGTATGTGAATTAAAAAGTCATGTTGTACATTCATGCTAAATATTTATCCCATCCCTTTTGGTTAGTTCAAGCAGTATAAGAACATATTATTTGTCAGTAAGTGACACTAAATGGGCATCATTTAACAGGATTGCTACCGTTTTTTGAGTATTTAAAATTGTTCTCAACTTCTCCAGAGAGAAAACTATATTTTTCCCTACCCAAAATTTTGTTTTGTTCATTTTTTTAAAATACTTTTTTGAAGAGCTAATCACATGTAATTAGCATTAAATCCAAAATTCTAAATTTCACTACTTTCTCTACGCTTATGCATCAGCTGTTTTCCTAATCAAAATGAATAATTTTTGCTCTCTTAGTACAATAGCTGTTATTTTTGTAAATTTTTCTCAATTTCCATTATAAAGTAAAATTTTAAACAGACATTTTATCGACGCGTAGGTTTGAATTGAAAATCTATTCATTTGCCGGTAAAACGAAATTGTTTTTGTGTTTTGGTGTCGTTGTTGCAGTAGATCTTGTTTGTACAAATGCGTTAAATACGAAAATATAAAAAATAATTTTTTTGTTCGGTTCAAGTGGATGTACTACTATTTGCTTTTATAACATTTTGCATACTGTTCACTGTTGTTTTCAAGGTGAAATAAAAAAGTCAAAATCTGCTGAATTAAAGCGGAAACATAGCCATCGGTATAAATGTATAAGGAATTAGGGAATTGGGCAGAACAAAAAACATTAAAAAGAGAATTGACTATTGAATTAGATAGGCCAGCCAGGTCTTTAGCGATGTCACCTAGGAAGAGTTAGGTGAGATAAAATAATGGGTAACACAAAGAAGGGCAGAGAAAGGTGTGTTGTTAAGCTGTAGACGGCGACTAGAGAGATAAGACAATTTCTTAGGGAAATGAATGTTGAAGAGACCAAAGACAATATTCGAAACAATCCGGGTTACAAAAATTAATGCTACATATTTTAAATTGACAACCATGTGACGATTTCAAATTTATGTTCTGTAATTGATTTTTCAGTCAGGGAAAAGCTCTGCATGAGGCAGGCAATGGAAATGTAATTAAGACGGTCACCCCTATGACGCTATTTTGAGAAGAACGCTAAGGCGATAATCAAAATGTATCAATTATATAAAATTAATCAATTCTTTAGTTATCAACAAAAATATTTAACAATGTACTAATTATAATATAACCAATATAGTAATTCTTAATTGAATGTTCTCATTATTTTAATAAGAAAATACCGAAGTACAATTTTTTTTTTTTAAGACCTTTTCTATTTTCTAGTATTAAACAAATGCTTGTTCTTAAGAATGTGCCATGCCGAAAAGTATTATTATTTAAATCTTTTTAGCTTTAAATCATAATAAAAAAAAACATGTCGTCCCATTTGAAAATCTAAAGTCGATATTTATATTATCTATCTGAGATGAGGTAACAGCATAAAAAAATAGTCGAAAACTGAGATCAATTAGAAAAATAAAAGTAAAAAAAAAAGATATTGAGTGGTTCACGTTCAAATGATCACCATGTATAAGATTTTTTACGATTGACTAAAAAGTTGCACATCTAAAGAAAAAAACTCTTTAGTTTTATTTTAACATTTTGGTGCAATAAAAAAAATACATTATACGATGTCGATCTTCGTTTTTTTTATACTTTAGTTAAACAATTTTGTATTAAAGTAAATAAAAAGAGAAAATTAAACAGTTAATAAAAACGAAGCTATCAGAGATTTAAAAAAAAACAGACGGTTAACCAAAACCTATTACCTTCATTTAAATAAATAAACTAATTCATCTAACTTCAAACTATATTTTACTAACAAATATACTTTAACATACATACCTAAATTAATATATAGGTTGCTACAAGAGATTTTAAAATCTCCCCTCCCTAAATCCTATCATTGTATGATAAAAACTATGTCATGATATTTTAAAGGCCCTGCATTTGTCGACATTAGGTGCACATTATTATGTCGCAAGCTCAACACGGGTATCTAAATAATGTTTACAGTATTTTGAACGTGTAAAAAAAATTGTAAGCTAACGGTTAATACATTTTAGTATGTGTAAACAGTGGAAATGGAAACGTACATCAAATCACACAAGTGTTTTTCTACTGAAGAAAAGTCGGGTTTTCGAGTTGACGCCAAGTCATCAAGCATTCGATAAACAATACAATCCCAATGCCTATGGATTTGTAAAGAAAATATCGCCTTCGATGATGTGTCTAACTTATATTTTAGGCTTTTGTGTTTTTAAACCGAGTCTTCCTATCGATTTGGACTTGTGTTTCAGTTAGATTTTTCAAAACTGACTATGAGTCGATTATGTGTTCAACGATTTACCTACACAACGTTAGTCGTTTTAAAATGAGCTTTTCCAAACACATAAAGCGTATTATGTTCCCGTTAGGAAATGTGTCAATATAGTCGTAGTCTTCTGTATAAAACAACCGATACATGGTTGTGAATATCGTAAAAAGGCGTTTGCACGGTTTGTTATTTCTCGAAATTCTTGCAAGTATAATAATAATAAATCCAACCATCGCATCAGTCCCACCGAGTCGAAATTATATATATCATTATACAGTGTTCAAAAAGTTTAAAACCCCTTGATTTTCAGAGACGCCTTTGATTTTTTTTAAAAAATTTTACTTTTGAACGTTATTAGGTGAAACTTAACGCACATTTTAAGCACAAATCTAAAGTATAACCTTATGTAGTTAACGCATGCGCACTATCAACTTTTGAAATTTAAATGGAAGCTCCTATATTTTTCGAGATATTCTGTTAGCATTTAATATTTTGAAGACAAAACTGTTAAAAACGGTTTTTTATACTCAACCGTTCAAAAGTTATAGATTACTTAAAGTTCAAATTAGTGCACTGTTAAGAAGCATTTATTGCTGTATTAGAGACAATTAATTTGGTTTTGTTTTGAAAAAAAAGTATAATATATGACCTGTAACTATTATTTTAAAGAAAAAAAAATATACTATAAAATGTAATCAATTGCCTTAATTGTCATTTAAAAAATTGTTAGAAAAAGTACTAATTGTATTCTCTTTTGAAGAAGTTATAGAATATATAACGAGGCATCACATTGCTAATGTATATCATAATGTGTGTACGGAAGATATTATAAGGTTCCGAACATTTCCAAACGTTTCTCTATAGGATTGTACATCTAATAAATAATATTGACCGGCGACTGTCGTTAGACAACACACATAAACACCCATGATAAAGAATAGTTCCAAACTTATTCAACAGAATTTGTACAGGTAATAATCGACAACCGCCAACCAACGCGTCATTTGCCTGCAATCACTTAAAGCTACGGCGTGATCCATTATATTTCTTAAATAGTCAAACTATATCCAAATTCGTATGTAATATTTTTGTAGTATAGTAAATACTACCGATAAATTATCTTAGCAAACAAATAAACCAGTGCAGTAGGGTCGGGACATAGTGGGGACGGGGAGGTCACAGTTTTACAGGAGTTTTAAAATTTGAAAGTGATAAAATCACTTTCGAAAAAACGCTTCGATGCAAATCGGTAGTTAGTATTTTCAAGCCAGTACAGTCCTTGTAGTTATATTATATTTATCAGTAATATAACAGTCTATATATATAACAGTTATTTTATTTATCCATTATCACTTACGCTTATTGTACATACAAATTGTATAGATTGTGTAATATAAATAATAAGAAAAAAAAAATTAATAACATGAGCAATTATATATTATTTTTGTAAAATATTTTTGTAACCAACACGGTTTTTTATTAAATTTTACAGACTCGTATGGGTTTGTAGAACTTGAACAAGAGAGAACAAACCTAACTCGTGTAGCTATAAAAATGTTTGTCAATCTTGCATCAAGTAAGTATTATATCAAATTGCAATTGTTTAATTTTTGTTTACGTATATATGTATACAGGGGGTTCCACAATGATTCGACAAATAAAATAACTTTTGTAGGTACTAGTGAATATATTTAAGATTTTTTCTTTTTATTAATTTATACTCATTAGCGCTATAAGCACCACGTTTTTTATTGCACTCGACTATTTTACTTTCAATATAGCCAGTTTATTAAGAATATTTTGCTGGTCGAT
Source organism: Adelges cooleyi (assembly GCF_023614345.1). Lineage (NCBI taxonomy): Eukaryota > Metazoa > Arthropoda > Insecta > Hemiptera > Adelgidae > Adelges > Adelges cooleyi. Next base: position 46,973 of record NW_026095784.1, read on the forward strand.
AACCAGATTTGGATAATAACTTTTTAAGTTACTAAAGGTTAAATGGTATGATGGGAGGTGGAGTGTGGTAGAATAAGCGCGTATAACCTTCTCCAAAATCAAACACGATTGTCTCCGTTTTAATCCTACTAATCCTCAGTCCTTTCCTTTCAAGCGCTTCTCTCCACTCTTCAAGTCTCTCACCCAATTCTTCCCAATTTTTTCCCCACTTACACCACGTCATCCGCAAACATCATACACCATGGCACATCCCCTTGTATATCTTCGTCATCTCGTCCATTATTAAAGAGAACAAGTAAGGACTCAACGCTGAACCTTGATGCACACCAACTCTTCACTCTTGTACTTGCCCCTTCATACATCCCCTCTATTACTTTCATATACACCCTTGGAACTCCTTTCTCCCTACTACCAAACAAGTTTAATTTATGAAAGTAAATTATTACAATATTATAATATTATGTATTATAATAAAATACTTAAATATTTGTAAATAAATAAAACTATTTCGATTCACTCGATTTTTACGTTTTTTTAATTTTCGGTTCATCATTATCTGTACATTACAACGGCGCAAAGGGGAAAACAAGTACATGTATGTAAACTGTAAGGAAGCATTTACACAATAACCACTGGCTGAAGTGAAGAAGTGAAAAAATATTCCATTTGTGAATTGGTTGAATAAATAAGAACACATTTAATGTTATTAGTTTTAAAACAAATCTAAACAGCAGCTAAGATTAATTCAATTACTCATTTTTAATATAGGTACATATGATTTCTAAGTTAAGGCTATTGGGTACCGGCCAATTTTTCACGTCCAAAAAAAATGTACCTTTGATAATCTTAATATAATCTATTTAAAATAGTACGACTTCAAAATGAACAAGTTCATACATAAGTAACGGTTGTCAAAAGACTGACGATGCTCTGATGTGTAAAGGTCGCGGTCGGCTAGCCTTCCGGTCTTGCTTAACCATAAAGTAAAACAATAGCACATTCCGACCGCGTCTAACACACAATATTTGAATTACAATTGTTATTACAATTGCGAAATACTACTGCGAATACTATTGTAATTAAAACTAAATATTTCAGAGGTTCATAACATTGTATAATATATTTTTTATTGTATCTGGAAATTGTAACAAATAGAACGATTATTTTCTTGTTCTTGTGCAGAATAATTTAACCAGAGGCCCAAATTTAGATTTCAAATTGATAAAATACGTTATGTTTTATTTTATAATCTGAATTTTACTTGTATGAAAGGCGTTTACAAACGGTAAAATGTGTAAAAAAACACAAATCTAGTAAACATATTTTTTTGGGTCGTATTTACATTAAATTCGTATCGATAAGAAAAACTGTTGAAGTATTATGTGCAAAACACACCACTATTTTCATTTTTTTTTTAAGGTCATATATTTCAAGTTTCGCATCGACGTGAGCAACAATTGACACTTGATAATGGTCTATGTACCCAAATTTTTCTTACTATCAAATGCGTTAGCATATATAAGACCTTGGAGTGTGATGTGTAAGACACACGACTATTTTCATTTTTTTTAAGGTCATATTTTTTAAGTTTCGTATCGATGAGAACAACATATGAGTAATAGCACACAGTGCTGTGTAGAAAAATAAAAGCAATAGCCTAAACATTTCTTTACACCTGTATACATGAGATATACTTGCGTGTTGCAAAATCCATACCGATTTTACTGTTTCGGGAAAAAGCCACAAAACGAATCACTTTTAAACGGTTGTTATAACATACAAGTTCACAAGAGTTCTACGAAAATTCCAGAACTAGTAAGTAATAAATGCATTTTTATTAGGTTTTTCTTAATTACTATTTTTTTATTTTCATGTTAAGATTTGCGATAAACTTTTAACCACTAGGCTAGTTTCATTAATATTGTAGTACAGAAATAGTACACCGTGTTTTGTATAGATCAGGAATCTAACCTAAAATTTGCCTTATTTGGCCAAATATTTAATAAGTTTCATTCAAAATCAGGAAAAACAATTTTTAAAAAAATGTGTACATGATTCAACTTAAAATAAGGAACAATAGGCAAACCTTTGAAAAAAAAAGTTTATGAAATTTGTTTTGTAATTTGATTAACCCTCTATAAATAATTATTGTAATACTTATTATAACAATAATAATATGATATTGAAACACGAGTAGCACACCATTTTATTAGTATAGTATATAGATCAGAAACATAACCTAAAATGTGCCTAACTTGACACAATATTTAAGTTTCATTCGATATCAAGAAAAACAATTTTTAAGCAATTAAAAATGTGTATACTACAACTTAAAATAAGGAACAATAAGCAAACCTTCATAAAATTTTTTTTTTTAATTTAATAAGTTAACGAAAAATGTACATTTTATTTTGTAATTTCATTAGCGCTCAATAAATATTGTTATTTTAAAAATAGTCTAAATATTTGTCAATTGGTATGAAATATTCTTTAGATTTGATACTTTCAAATAAAAACAGTTTGTTTCAAAAAAAAATTTCATATAAAATAACACTAAGCATAATTTTATTTTAATATTGATGCAAAGCTGAAAAGATATTTATTTTAGAATGGTGTATTTTTTATTAATTTTTAACAAAACAATTAAAGAAGTTCACCCCTTCTCCTTTAAAGTCAGGAATACACTTAAACCTTAAAAGTAAGGAGCTCTATAACTTTTATAAAAATAATCAAACTAATTTCAAATTTGTATGGACTATTTTATTTTATTTTGACCATTTTATCTGAGAAGTATCTCTCAAGTGCAATTTCTTACCTATAAATTAGCTACATCAAGATATGGGTTTAGTGATTTAGAAGTTATCATTTTAAAACGAAAACCTTCCAAGTTTCGCATCAGAGCCAATAATTAATAATTGAAGACTATGTCTAATACAAAAGGCTATTATGTTTATTATTTTTTGCAGATAAAAATGAAACATTTTTGTATTTTAATATTACTCGTTGTTGTAAATGTCTTAGCAGATAAAAAAAGTAATTATTGTTTATTTTATTTTTTACACTACATACTAGCGGTAATTAAAAATCTAATAATTAATTTTTTCGCAGTTGAATATAAAAGGGAGCTTGTCAACACAAGTTAGTCATCTTTTTTTTTTTTGCAATAAAATTAACCTTTGATTTTATATGTTTGCATATATTTATTTAAATTTATTTATTACAGATAATCAAATCAAGAGGGTGCCATTTCCTAATGGTATATACAGTCATTATTAGAATGTATTTGTTACCTCAACTCATTATTTTATTATTCTAGTTAATTTGCTACCGGTAATTAGAAAAATTGTTGGTGGAGATATACCGATGGGTAAATATAATTATTCCAATATTTGAAAGTGTTAAGTTAGTTACATATATTTTATGTTAGGTTAGGACTTAAGTACAAACCTCTAAAAAGTTTATGTTATGCAAATTTTAGTGAAACTGTCATATATGTTTGCTGGACCAGGTAATAATTTTTCTCAAATATATGGACGTGTCTGAACATGGTTGTTTGATATTAAGTATAAAATGTTCTCGTTAAAATTTCAGCAAAGGCAATGGAAATCGATGAAAGCAATGAAAACTATGATGAAATACTGCAGCGTAATATTTCTTATACGTTTTAAATTCAGAATCTTTACATAGACATGCATGCATAATTTATATAAATTCAGATGTATTTCTATCATAAGAAAAGATGTACAAAAATGTTGTAAAAATTAATAAATAATTTTTTTTTTTAATTTTAGAATGCATAGATTCCCAGAAAAAGTTGCAACAATTACCTTGTTAGGTAAATATAATAATTTGTCAATACACAATTTCAAAAATGATATTCGTTTATTTCTAAGCAAAATAGCTGAAAATTTGATTTGAGTTCTTATATCTTAAAGCTATATGTTTTTTTACTAGAAGTTTGACGATTTTTCGAAGTATAATCATTATTCAAATGCCTAGTAACTAGTCTGAATAAATGTAGTTTTAGATACTGTTATAGATAAAACATAAAATGGTTTTCAGTTATTTAATATTTTTGGTACAGGGGTGTCTGTTTCTGAAAAAGGTAATTACGTGTTTAATCGTTAACTACAAATAACCCTAAGTTGTTTTATTGTAACTAAATGATTGTGAGTTATTTGTTATTAGGTAAAATACTATTCTTAATCTGAAATATGTTGGCCAAGTATGTGTCAATAGGTTTATAGGTCCTCCATAGCTTCATTCCTAAGCAAAATATATAGATCAAATTGCTAATAATAGGTGAATATTTTGTTACGTTTTAATTATTCATATCATATTTCATTACCAATATAAAATTTTAAAAGTTTTTCTTGTTATCTGAAAACTTTATTTAAATCTATTTGGCATTACTACCGTGTTAGGGTTTTGAGTTTTAACTGCCAGTCAAGTCTTATACAAAAACAATAATTAGGTATTTCCTTGTTGCTATCCATTTGCTTGTTACATTTTAAGATGGTGTCGACCTATTATTATTAGATAACCTCGGTTATTAAGTTGTATATTTTATTTATATTTATGCCAATTTTCGTATTTGAAACTTTTTTTATAGCTTAACTCATTATTTGTTTATGCTAGGTCTACTACGTTCTGCAGCGAGATGTTTGGCTTGTACACGTGATTCGATTGGTAGTTATTATAATAATTATATGAAACATAAATACAAAGCTTAAAAATACCGTAAAAAAAAATTGAAGCGTTGAATTATCTCTATGCAAAATTATCAGTGATATATCTTTGCTTAGTGACAATGCTGAATATTATGCTTGCGTTTTATTTTTTTAATTGTAAAAAGAAAATGAAATTGTTCAATGGCATATGTGAAACAAATTGTAATATTATTTAAAAATAAATTGCTTAGGAAAGTAGTGAATATTTACAAGGCATATATGTTTTTAATTAATACATAAGTATACGAAAATTACTTACAACTAGTTAATTTTAAGAACTGTTGAACAAAACTTAATTGTACTACATTAATAACATGAGCAATTATATAATATTGTTGTAAAATATTTTTGTAACCAACACGGTTTTTTATTAAATTTTACAGATTCGTATGGGTTTGTAGAACTTGAAGAAGAGAGAACAAACCTAACTCGTGTAGCTATACAAAAGTTTGTCAATCTTGCATCAAGTAAGTATTATATCAAATTGCAATATTTTAATTTATGTTATACATATATATATTTATAGAGGGTGTTCCACAATGATTCGACGACAAATTAGATAACTTTTGTTCTAGTGAATATATTTAAGATTTTTTTCTTTTTATTAATTTACACTCATTAGCGCTATAAGCACCACGTTTTTTATTGCACTCGACTATTTTACTTTCAATATCTTCTTCTTCTTCTGGCCTATTAATACGGACCGTTAAGGTCCCTTGCCGCTTCCACGATCCTTCTCCACTGATCCCTATCCGTTGCCATGTCGATGCTGAAGGTGTTGTTTATTTTGGACAGGTCTCTCTTCACCGAATCAAACCATCTTTGGCGTGGTCTCCCCAGGGGTCTCTTTCCAGTCGGGTTCCCCACTATAACCTTCCGTATGAGGCATCCTACTGTCCGCCACACGTGGCCTGCCCATTCTATTCTCTTACTACGAATGAATTGGCATATACTTGGATTGTTATAAAGTCTTTGTAACTCGTCATTCATTCTTCTTTCGAATAGCCCTGAATCCACATTATACACTGGCCCATAGTTTTTCCTCAAAATTTTCCTCTCGACACTCGAGAGTTTTTCTTCATCTCCTTTTGTACTTGCCCATGTTTCACATGCATAAGTTGCTATGGGGCGCAAATATGTAATGTATAATCTCTCTTTCGTTCGGCGCGACAGAAACTTTGATGAGAACATCTCTTTCATACCGTAATAACTTCTATCCGCTGCGCACATTCTAAGTTTGATTTCGTTGTGCATATTATTTTTCTCGTTAATATTTACTCCCAGATATTTAAATTCTTCCACTTGCTCGAATCAGTATCCATTTACCTTGATATTATTCTTTTCGGTTACCTGCCTTGACATAACCATATATTTTATTTTGGCTTCATTAACTAATAAACCCATAATATGGCTAGCTATAAATAGTCTCTTTGCCTTTTCTTCAATTTCTTTCTGAGATGTTCCTAGAATGACGATGTCATCCGCATACGCCAAAAGTGCGTTTACCCCTATTATTTCCATCTCTTGTTCCTCCTGGATGTCTCTTATCACTTTTTCAAGCGCCAAATTAAAAAGTACTGGCGATAATGCGTCACCTTGTCTCAAACCGGTTTTACATTCAACATTTTCAGATGTCTCTCCCATGAAACGTACTTTGCAGGAGGTCTGTTGGTTGCATATTTCAACTAGCTTCACGAATTTCTTAGGTACCCTAAAATTCCTTAGTGCAATCCACAGTTGTTCTCTGTCTATACTGTCGTACGCTTGCTTAAAGTCTACGAACAGAATATGCAGATCTTTATTGTACTCATACAATTTTTCCATTAGTTCCATTTTACTTTCAATATAGCCAGTTTATTAAGAATATTTTGCTGGTCGATGACCAGATTTGGATAATAATTTTTTAAGTTACTAAAGGTTAAATGGTATGATGGGAGATGGAGTGCGGTAGAGTAAGCGCGTAGAACTATTTTTATTAGCATATAAGACTAATTAGTTAAAAAATGGCAATTTTTTAAATATGCCTTTTTATTTTTAAAGGACAAGGCCATGACGATTTCGGAGATTGTTATCTGATGTGTCGGTTGAAGGGTGTGCTCAGTAGTATATTATACCCAAATAAGTTTATTGTAGAAGCTAAAGTTGATGGTGATAAATGTCTTCTACAAGATATAAACAATGAAACATACGAAGCCAACTGCATTGGAGATGACTAATTAGAAAAGTATTATTAATACATTAAAAAGTATTCACCTGCTTCTAAGTTGTTATAATTTAGACCGTTTATCATAGACATTAATCCATTAAAAATTATACAGTACTATCGTTATTAATTATTATATTTAAATAATTGTTCCAAACCGCACTTTTATCCAAATTATCAAATTTATTGTATCTTATAATAAACCATTTTACTTATAATTATAAACTCATTTGTTGTTTATTACCAGTATACAGATTCGATTTGAAGTGGTTTTGGAAAAACTTTTATTTCTTTTAATCGTCCTATTTAACGGTTTATTATAATCCATTCAAGACTTATACCTGAACCACCGGTCATCATAGTTAACAGTTGCCTTTTATTCGTAATTATTTAATTTAACAAATTTAGGTCATTCTGCACTCTATTGTGCATACTTTATTATTTAAAAATTGTATTTAAATTTCAATAAAATAAACACAAAAATCCGTTTTAAAATGTGTAACGTTTAAAAATGACTAACCTGAGCGGTTCTTTTGAAAAAGTAAATGACTCAAAGATCTGGATCCATTACAAGACTTTTACAATTTGAAATGCAACACTTTAGGATTTCTTTGTGTACTGCGAATTTAGAAGGTATTATAATATTTTAGTGTAGACTCAATATTAGGTAATTATTTGACCGAATACAAATTGAAATAACACAATGTTACAAGAATCGAAAAACGTATGCTTCTTAGTAAAATTATTAAACAAGTTTAATGTATGAAAGTAAATTACATTCTGTACATGAAAAAAGAAATTGTATAAAATAATACTTAAATATTTGTAAATAAATAAAACTATTTCGATTCACTCGACTTTTACTTTTTTATTTTCGGTTAACATTTATCTGTACATTAAATTCTTCTTGGAAAAAAAGATGTTTAAGCAATTTGTAGAACTTTGTTTACTTTATCCCATTCAATTTAGAAAAAAAAAAATTATTCACGATAATGTTAAGAAGAAACGGCGCAATAAAAGGGCAAAACAAGTACATGAACGTAAACTGTAAAGAAGCATCAGAGTTAAACATTTTGACAATAACAACTGGCTGATGTGAAGAATTAGTGAAAAAAATATTCCATTAATGAATTAATTGAATAAATATTAAACACATTTAATGTCATTAGTTGTAAAGAATGTCTTGACAGCCGTCAAGATTAATTAAATTACTCATTTTTAATATAGGCACATAATATGATTTTTAAGTTGATTAATAAAACAAAAAATATTTGTGTTGAATAACACTGTCTCTCAGTTATCTCTATCACAAAAAAACGCAAACCAATTATTTCAATTAATTAGTATAACTAATATGAATCTACTTCGTTCCTCTCTAATCAATGATTTAGGTGTACTATTTGATTGAAAGATACTATTCAACAACCACATACTATCAATCCAAAACAAAGCTCTATCCTTATTTGGTATGACTAAACATAAGTGCTTAGATGTCAACGATCCGTACACCTACAAATGCCTCTATACTTCTCTTGTCCGATCTTTACTGGAATATGCACCAATAATTTGGTATAACAATAGCATTGGGCATAATAACCCTGATGGCCTTATAAAGTACTTTTCAGGTATGATTTCTGATCTTAAGAGTTGCTACACGAAGAAATCGGTTCAGCGGTTTACGAGATATCGTGGGTCCAGACTCAAAAATAAAAACACACATCATTGTAAACACAATACCTTCTCAGCTTCGCACCGAAGCTAAAATGTCTTTGAATGGGATTAAATCAAATCAGACAATACTTAATAACGTCTCGCACTACCAAAATAGAATATAGACAAATATCTATGGATGCGTTGCTAAGTAATTAGTTGTTAGATAAACAGTTTTCTAACTATAGTCCATAATATAACAATTTATTTATTATTCATTATTATAAGTGTTCAGCACAGAAAATAAAAGAGCATGTGATGCTCATAAAAGTAGTAGTGAAGTGAGGTTGTGAACTAACGCAAAAGCAGGCTTGGCCACAATGTAGATATTACTGCTTTGTTAAGCTGACTTTTTTTAGAGAGGGTCTGGTGCTTGGCCCTTCTTCATTATTAGGTTCAACGGTGAAAAAGGTCTAACCTAAGTAATATTCATTTACTCTAAATTTCGTATAACTACGTTCGTGTGTTATGCACGCAACAGTTGAACATTTAACCAGAGGCCCAAATTTAGGTTTCAACAAATTGATAATATACGTTAGGTTTTATTTTATAATCTGAATTTTATTCCTATGAAATACGCTAGTATATAACCTACAACAAACGATAAAGTTTGTAAAAAACACAAATCTAGTAAACATATTTTTTGGGTCATATTTACTTTAAAGTCGTACAGATACGAAAAAAAACATACGTGTATATTTACTGTTTCGGGTACAAGCCACCAAAAGATTACTTTAGAACAATTGTTTTAACATACAAGTTCACAAGAGTTCCACCAAAATTTTAAAGCTAGTAAGTAATTAATGCATTTTTATTAAGTTTTCTTAATTTCCTATTTTTTTTATTTTTGTGTGTAGAAATTACAATCTATATTTTATTTATTTTATCCCCTTTGAATCGCAGGTGGCCCCGGAACATGCCTGGTGAGGCATTACTTCGGTACCACCTATATCGTTTATTGTATCTAACAAATTACTCACGCACTTTAAGAGGGTACTCCACACACCCTCTCAACATTTAATTACATACTTTTGCCTTACAAACTAACACATCCCCGGATGGATTGGGGTCCAATATAAATATTCACATTGGGCCCAGATGAGTTTATTTCAATGTTCCTCACAGCTAGTTTGTGTAATAAGTATTACATTTACACTGTTATACACTAAATACGAGTTGTATTTAAATATTTACAAACGCTTGGCGGTGCCTTCTCGGGCCCTGCCATCGGGAAACAGTCCCCTCGTGACTACCTTGAGTGTGGATACTTGTTTATAAAATATTTACATTTTATTTTGTAATTTGATTAGCGCTCTATAAATACCATTATTTTAAAAATTACTGTCAATTGGTATGAAATATTCTTTATATTTGATGCTATCAAATAATAACACTTGAACAATTTCATGTAAATTAACACTAAGCATAATTTTATTTTAACATTGATGCAAAGCTGAAAAGATATTTATTTTACAATGGTGTGTTTTTATTAATTTTTAACAAAACAATTAAAGAAGTTCACCCCTTCTCCTTTAAAGTCAAGAATACACTTAAACCTTAAAAGTAAGGAGCTCTATAACTTTTTTAAAAATAATCAAACTAATTTCAAATTTGTATGGACTATTTTATTTTATTTTGACCATTTTATCTGAGAAGTATCTCTCAAGTGCAATTTCTTACCTATAAATTAGCTACATCAAGATATGGGTTTAGTGTTTTAGAAGTTATCATTTTAAAACGAAAACCTTCTCAGTTTGGCATCGGAACCAATAATTAATAATTGAAGACTATGTCTAATACAAAAGGCTATTATGTTTATTATTTTTTGCAGATAAAAATGAAACATTTTTGTGTTTTAATATTACTCGTTGTTGTAAATGTCTTAGCAGATAAAAAAAGTAATTATTGTTTATTTTATTTTTTACACTACCTACTAGAAGTAATTAAAAATCTAATAATTAATTTTTTCGCAGTTGAATATAAAAGGGAGCTTGTCAACACAAGTTAGTCATCTTTTTTTTTTTTGCAATCAAATTAACCTTTGATTTTAAATGTTTGCATATATTTATTTAAATTTATTTATTACAGATAATCAAATCAAGAGGGTGCCATATCCTGATGGTATATACACTATATATTAGAACTTATTTGTTACCTCAACTCATTATTTTCTTATTCTAGTTAATTTGCTACTGGTAATTAGAAAAATTGTTGGTGGAACTACAACGATGGGTAATTATAATTTAACAGTATTTGAAAGTGTTAAGTAAGGTACATACCTCTAATATATTTATGTTATTCAAATTTAAGTGGAACTGTCGTATATGTTTGCTGCACCGGGTAATCATTTTCCTCAAATATATGAACGTGTCTGCACATAGTTGTTTGATAGTAAGTATAAAATGTTCTCATTAATGTTTCAGCAATGGCAATGGTAATCGATGTATGCGATGAAAACTACGAAGAAATACTGCAGCGTAATTACTCTTATACATTTTAAATTCAGAATCTTTACATAGACATGCATGCATAATTAATATATATTCAGATGTATTTCTATCTTAAGAAAGATTCACAAAAATGTTGTAAAAATTAATTATAATATATTTTTTTTTTTTTTAGAATGCATAAATTCCCAGAAAGAATTGCAAAAAGAAATAACTGACTTGTTAGGTAAATATAAACATTTTGTAATATACAATTTCAAAAATGATAGTCATTTATTTCTAAGCAAAGTATATGAGTTATCAAATCTTACTGTTATAGATAAAACACAAAACTGGTTTTCATTTACTGTACACTTCCTTTAATATTTTTGGTACAGGTGTGACTGTTTCTGAAAAAGGTAATTACGCATTTAATCGTTAACCACATATAACCCTAACAAGTTTTTTTGTAACTAAATGATTGTGTATTATTTATTAATAAGTAAAGTACTATTCTCAATCTAAAATATGTTAGCCAAAAATGTGTCAATAGATTTATAGGTCGTCCATAACTTCATTCCAAAGCAAACTATAGATAAAATTGCTAATAATAGATGAATAGTTTGTTACATTTGAATTATTCATATCACATCATTAGCAATGTATTTTGAAAGTTTTTGCATGTTTTTTGAAAAATGTGTTCAAATCTTTTTGGCATAACTACCGTGTTAGCGTTTTGACAGTCAGTCAAGTCTTATATACACCGTTCAATAGCAGAAAGTAAATTTAAATAAAAAACAATAATTAGGTATTTACTTGCTGCTATCCGTTTGCTTGTTACAGTTTAAGAAGGTGTCGACCTATTATTATTAAATCACCACGATTATTAAGTTACACAATTTATTTTTATTTATACTAATTTTCTTATTTGAAACTCTTTTATAGCTTAACTCATTATTTGTTTATGCTAGGTCTACTACGTGCTGCAGTGAGATGTTTGCCTTGTACATGTGATTCGATTGGTAGTTATCATAATAATTATATGAAACATAAATACAAAGCTTAAAAATACCGTAAAAAAAAATTGAAGCGTTGAATTATCTCTATGCAAAATTATCAGTGATATATCTTTGCTTAGTGACAATGCTGAATATTATGCTTGCGTTATATTTTTTTAATTGTAAAAAGAAAATGAAATTGTTCAATGGCATATGAGAAACAAATTGTAATATTATTTAAAAATATATACAAGGCATATATGTTTTTAATTAATACATAAGTATAGGAAAATTACTTACAACTAGTTTATTTTAAGAACTGTTGAACAAATCTTAATTGTACTACATTAATAACATGAGCAATTATATAATATTGTTGTAAAATATTTTTGTAACCAACACGGTTTTTTATTAAATTTTACAGACTCGTATGGGTTTGTAGAACTTCAACAAGAGAGAACAAAGCTAACTCGTGATGTTATACAACTATCTATCAATCTTGCATCAAGTAAGTATTATATCAAATTGCAATAGTTTAATTTATGTTATACGTATACAGGGTGTTCCACAATGATTCGACGACAAATAAAATAACTTTTGTACTAGTGAATATATTTAAGAATTTTTTATTTTATTAATTTATACTCATTAGCGCTATAAGCACCACGTTTTTTATTGCACATAACTATTTTACTTTCAATAAAGCCAGTTTATTAAGAATATTTTGCTGGTCGATAACCAGATTTGGATAATAATTTTTTAAGTTACTAAAGGTTAAATGGTATGATGGGAGGTGGAGTGCGGTAGAGTAAGCGCGTAGAACTTTTTTTATCAGCATATAAGACTAATAAGTTAAAAATTGGCAAATTTTTAAATATACCTTTTTTATTTTTAAAGGACAAGGCCATGTCGATTTCGGAGATTGTTGTATGATGTGTCGGTTGAAGGGTGTGCTCAGTAGTATATTATACCCAAATAAGTTTATTGTAGAAGCTAAAGTTGATGGTGATAAATGTCATCTAAAAGATATTAATGATAAAACATACGAAGCCAACTGCATTGGAGATGACTAATTAGAAAAGCATTATTTATATATTAAAAAGTATTCACCTGCTTCTAAGTTGTTATAATTTAGACCATTTATCATAGACATTAATCCATTTAAAATTATACAGTACTATCGTTATTAATTATTGTATTTAAATAATTGTTCCAAACCGTACTTGTATCCAAATTATTAAATTTATTGTATCTTATAATAAACCGTTTTACTTATAATTATAAACTCATTTTTTGATTTTTACCAGTATACAGATTCGATATGAAGTGGTTTTGGAAAAAGTTTTATTTTTTTTAATCGTCCTATTTATTGGTTTATTATAATCCATTCAAGCCTTATGCCTGTACCACCAGTCTTCATCGTTTACAGTGGCCTTTTATTCAAAATTATTTATTTATAACAAATTAAGGTCATTTTGTACTCTATTGTGTATAGATACTTACATTTTTTTTTTTGAAAAAACAAAAACTAATTACAACTAGAATTGTATTAACATTTAAATAAAATAAATACAAAAATCGGTTTTGAAATGTGTAACGATAAAAATGACTAACCTGAGCGGAGCTTTTGGAAAATTAGAATGACTCAAAGATCTGGATCCATTACAAGACTTTTACAATTTAAAATGCAATACTTCGCTAATTATTTTTCTGTTCTGCGATTTTGGAAGGTATTATAATATTTTAGTGTAGACTCAAGACTAGTTTATTATTTGACCGAACAAACACAAATTGAAGTAACACGGTATTACAAGAATCGAAAAACGTATGCTTCTTTGTGAAATTATTAAACAAGTTTAATGTATAAAAGTAAATTCCATTCTGTACTTGAAAAAAAATTGTATAGTAAATTTATAAAATAATACTTAAATATTTGTAAATAAATAAAACTATTTCGATTCACTCGACTTTAACATTTTTTTTATTTTCGGTTAACATTTGTCGGTACATTAAATTCTTCTCGGAAAATAAGATGTTTAAGCAGTTATCTCTAACACAAAAAAACGCAAACCAATTATTTCAATTAATTAGTACAACTAATATGAATCTACTTCGTTCCTCTCTAATCAATGATTTAGGTGTACTATTTGATTGAAAGATACTATTCAACAACCACATACTAGCAATCCAAAACAAAGCTCTATCCTTATTTGGTATGACTAAACATAAGTGCTCAGATGTCAACGATCCGTACACCTACAAATGCCTCTATACTTCTCTTGTCGGATCTTTACTGGAATATGCACCGATAATTTGGGATAACAATAGCATTTGTCATAATAACCAACTTGAAAAAATGTAAGTAGATAAAGTCCTTCACTTCATTTGCTACAAATGTAATATAGCTAAACCTCCCCACACTGGTTATGAAAACATCTTTAGAATCTTAAACATGGATTCTCTACAAACGACTGCCTGGTGTCTAACTTAATGCAATCGGTGTACCAATAAGAATCGGCGTGCTACTTGAATCACACACAACTACATGGCGTTACCTAATCTAATATTAATATCGTTCTTTAAAATACAATGTAAAATTAAATATATAAAGGTGTATGGTTTTTTATTGTTAGCATTCTTTGAAACCGGTACTAGTACTCACGACTATTTTAATTTTTTGTAAGGTCTTATGTTGTGAGTTTCGTATAGAGGTTACAAATAATTGGTAATACGTTAGGTTTTACTTTATGCTCTGAATTTTATTCGTATGAAATACGCTAGTATATTACAACACACGATAAAGTTTGTAAAAAACACAAATCTAGTAAACATATTTTTTGGGATCTTATTTACTTAAATTCGTGTCGATACGAAAAAAACATACGTGTATATTTACTGTTTCGGGTACTAGCCACCAAAATATTACTTTAGAACAATTGTTTTAACATACAAGTTCACAAGAGTTCCACCAAAATGTTAAAGCTAGTAAGTAATTAATGCATTTTTATTAAGTTTTTCTTAATTTTCTATTTTTTTTATTGTTGTGTTTAGATTTACAATCTATATTTTATTTATTTTATCCCCTTTGAGTCGCAGGTGGCCCCGGAACATGAATGGTGAGTCATTACTTCGGGACCACCTATATCGTTTATTGTATCTAACAATTTACTCACGCACTTTAAGAGGGTACTCCACACACCCTCTCAACATTTAATTACATACTTTTGCCTTACAAACTAACACATCCCCGGATGAATGGGGGTCCAATATCAATATTCACATTAAGCCCAAATGAGTTTATTTCAATGTTCCTCACAGCTAGTTTGTGTAATAACTATTACATTTACACTATTATACACTAAATACGAGTTGTATTTAAATATTTACAAGCGCTTTGCGGTGCCTTCTCGGGCCCTGCCTTCGGGGAAAAGTCCCCTCGTGACTACCTTGAGTGTGGATACTTGTTTATAAAATATTTACATTTTATTTTGTAATTTGATTAGCGCTCTATAAATACCATTATTTTAAAAATTACTGTCAATTGGTATGAAATATTCTTTATATTTGATGCTATCAAATAAAAACACTTAAACAATTTCATGTAAATTAACACTAAGCATAATTTTATTTTAACATTGATGCAAAGCTGAAAAGATATTTATTTTACAATAGTGTTTTTATTAATTTTTAAAAAAACAATTAAAGAAGTTCACCCCTTCTCCTTTAAAGTCAAGAATACACTTAAACCTTAAAAGTAAGGAGCTCTATAACTTTTTTAAAAATAATCAAACTAATTTCAAATTTGTATGGACTATTTTATTTTATTTTGACCATTTTATCTGAGAAGTATCTCTCAAGTGCAATTTCTTACCTATAAATTAGCTACATCAAGATATGGGTTTAGTGATTTAGAAGTTATCATTTTAAAACGAAAACCTTCTAAGTTTCGCATCAGAGCCAATAATTAATAATTGAAGACTATGTCTAATACAAAAGGCTATTATGTTTATTATTTTTTGCAGATAAAAATGAAACATTTTTGTGTTTTAATATTACTCGTTGTTGTAAATGTCTTAGCAGATAAAAAAAGTAATTATTGTTTATTTTATTTATTACACTACCTACTAGAGGTAATTAAAAATCTAATAGTTAATTTTTTTTGCAGATGAATATAAAAGGGAGCTTGTCAACACAAGTAAGACATCTTTTTTTTTTTGCAATCAAATTAACCTTTGATTTTAAATGTTTGCATATATTTATTTAAATTTATTTATTACAGATAATCAAATCAAGAGGGTGCCATATCCTAATGGTATATACAGTCATTATTAGAATTTATTTGTTACCTCAACTCATTATTTTATTATTCATATGTACATATGTACTTCTATAATAAGAAAACATGTACAATAGTGTTGTAAAAATTAATTAATATGCTTTTTTTTAATTTTAGAAGGCATAGATTCCCAGAAAGAATTGCAAAAAGAATTAACCACCTTGTTAGGTAAATATAATAATTTGTCAATGCACAATATCAAAAAATGATAATCGTTTATTTCTAAGCAAAATAGCTGAAAATTTGATTTGAGTTCTTAAATCTTAAAGCTATATGTTTTTTTACTAGAAGTTTCGATGATTGTTCGTAGTATAATCATTATTCAAATGCCTAATAACTAGTCTAAATAAATGTAGTTTTAGATACTGTTATAGATAAAACATAAAACTGGTTTTCATTTACTGTACAATTATTTAATATTTTTGTTACAGGCGTCTCTGTTTCTGAAAAAAGTAATTACGCATTATTATATTTATTCGTTAACCTTAGTTGTTTTATTGTAACTAAAGGATTGTGCGTTATTTGTTATGAGTAAAATACTATTCTTAATCTGAAATATGTTAGCCAAATATGTGTTAATAGATTTATAGGTCCTCCATAACTTCATTCCTAAGCAAAATATATAGATCAAATTGCTAATAATAGATGAATAGTTTGTTATGTTTTAGTTATTCATATCATATTTCATTACCAATATAAAATTTTAAAAGTTTTTCTTGTTTTCTGAAAACTTTATTTAAATATTTTTGGCATTACTAGCGTGTTAGCGTTTTGAGTTTTGACCGTCAGACAAGTCTTATATACACTATCCAATAGCAGAAAGTATATTTTAACAAAAAAAATCATTAGGTATTTACTTGCTGCTATCCGTTTGCTTGTTACATTTTAAGATGGTGTCGACCTATTATTATTAAATAACCTCGGTTGTTAAGTTGCATATTTTATTTATATTTATGCAAATTTTCTTATTTGAAACTCTTTTATAGCTTAACTCATTATTTGTTTATGCTAGGTCTACTACGTGATGCAGTGAGATGTTTGCCTTGTACATGTGATTCGATTGGTAGTTATTATAATTATATAAAAATAATGCTTTTAAAAATCGTAAAAAAAATAAAGCGTTGAATTATATCTATGCAAAATTATCATTGATATATCTTTGCTTAGCGAAAATGCGGAATATTATGATTACGTTATGTTACGTTTAATTGTAAAAAGTAAAATAAACTGTTCAATGGCATACGTGAAACAAACTGTAATGTAATTAAAAAACCTAATACTTGGGACCTAAAAGTAGTGAATAATTACAAGACTTATACTTGTTTAATTAATACATAAGTATAGGAAAATTATTTACAACTAGTTCATTATAAGAACAGTTGAACAAACAACTTAATTGTACTACATTAATAACATGAGAAATTATATAATATTTTTGTAAAATATTTTTGTAACTAACACGGTTTTTTATTTAATTATACAGAAACATTTGACTCGACTGGCTTTTTAGAACTTGAACAAGAGAGAATAAGCCTAACTCCTGAAGCTGTAAAACTATTCATCACTCTTGCATCAAGTTAGTATTATATTAAATTATAGTTTTACACTCAAACAAAAAGTAACATTTTATCGAAAATGTTATATTAAAAGTATTTTTTTTTTATGCTTTAATAATATTTCTAGTTTATATAAATGAATATATGAAATTATTATTTACATTTTCATATATTATAGAAATATAGTTATGACAAAATTGTTAAAATTAATGTTTCTTAAGATAAAAAGTCATGTTGTCCAATTTGTTTTGTTATTAACTTTTTGTTACTCGAAAAAACAAATAGGTGATTTTTTTCATATCAAATTGGTTTTTTAAAAAAAATGTTGATGGTTACCTTTAACATAGTTTTTAAAAAACGATAAAAACGAAGAGTAAAGAAAAATATTATATTATAACCTATTCAAATAAAAAGTAACTTTTTAGTGATGTAATTTTGTAGAAAAGGTATAAATTAAGCATTTTCTTTAATAAAAAATATAAATTTAACTTTTTTGATATTTTAATAATTCGTCTAGTTAAATAATTAAAACTTTGGTTTGCTTTTTAAAGGTGTATTTTATACAATTTGTATGACTAATAGGTTATGATATACGAGGTGTCCAGTCTATTTCATCCCTAATGTTATTTTCTTAGAGTAACAAAGCTGTACCATACGGATCATTTGTATATAGCAGTAATCACGTTTATTAATTATGCCTTACACACTGAATAAAATATGTAGTAACTATTAAGTTGAGATTGGCAAATTTTTAAATATACCTTTTTTATTTTTCAAGGTAAATGCTATGCTGACTTCGGAAATTGTTACCTAATGTGCCGGTTTAAAGGTATATACAGAAGTATTTTACACCCAAATGAGTTTATAAAAAAAGCTAAAGTTGATGGTGAAGAGTGTCATCTAACTGATTTAAACGAAAACGTACACGTAGTCAGTTGCATTGGGGATGACCTATCAGAAACAGATCATTAATATAATAAAAAGTATTCACTTGCTTCTCAGTTTTTTATAATTTAGACCATTTATCTTAGACATTAATCCATTAAAAATTATACAGTACTATCGTTATTATATTTAAATAATTGTTCCGAACCGAACTTGTATCCAAATTATCAAATTTATTGTATCTTATAATAAACCGTTTTAGTTATGATTATAAACTCATTTGTTGTTTTTTACCTGTATACAAATTCGATTTGAAGTGGTTTTGGAAAAAGTTTTATTTCTTTTAATCATCCTATTTATTGGATGCTTATTAAAATCCATTCAAACCTTATGCCTGAACTATCAGTCTCCATAGTGTACAGTTGCCTTTTATTCAAAATTATTTATTTATAGCAAATTTAGTTGATTCTGTTCTCTATTGTGCATTCTTTGGAGTCATCAAACACACATTTTTTTTTAAACAAAAACTAATTATAACTTGATTATTATTTAAAAATTGTATTAAAATTTAAATAAAATAAATACAAAAATCCGTTTTGAAATGTGTAACGTTTAAAAATGACTGACCTGAGCGGATCTTTTGGAAAAGTAAAATGACTCACAAGATCTGGATGCATTTCAAGACTTAAACAATTTGAAATGCATTACTTTAGGATTTCTTTGTGTTCTGCGATTTTGGAAGGTATTATAATATTTTAGTGTAGACTCAAGACTAGTTTATTATTTGACCGAACAAACACAAATTGAAGTAACACGGTATTACAAGAATCGAAAAACGTCTGCTTTGTAGTGAATATATTAAACAAGTTTAATGTCTTCTTATTGTTATTATTTATCTTTGCCTTACACTCCCAACTACATGGGGTCGGCCACCCTAGTCCTACACCTCCATAGAGCTCGGTATCTTAAATCTCGTTCAATAACCCCCGCTACCATCATTTCACTCTGTTTTCCGTCCACCCATTTTTTCTTTGGTCTTCCTTTTTCACTTTTTCCCTCTACATTTATCTTCATAACACCTCTCACTGCCTCTGCCTCATCTCTTTTTATAACATGACCGAACCGTCTCAACATATTCTCTCTCGTTTTCTCCACAATTGATGCAACTCCTAGACTGCCCCTTATGGATTCTTTTCTTATTCTATCTTCCCCAGTCACTGCACTCATCCATCTTAACATTCTCGTCTCCGCTACGCTCATTCTCTGTTCCGCTTTCTTATCTACTGCCCAACATTCTGACCCATATAACATTGCTGGCCTCACTACCGAAAATTTACCTTTCAATGTTATAGGCATCTTTCTTTCACACAAAACACCCGACGCTCCCCTCCATTTTATCCATCCACAGTTAATCCTATTTTTCACATCCTCCTCGTACCCACCATTTTTCTGTACCACCGATCCTCAGTACTTAAACCTATCAACCTCACACACTTCTTCATCACTCATCCGCATTACCTGTCTTACCCTATAACCTTCTCCAAAATTAAACACGATTGACTCCGTTTTAATCCTACTAATCCCCAGTCCTTTCCATTCAAGCGCTTCTCTCCACTCTTCAAGTCTCTCACCCAATTCTTCCCAATTTTTTCCCCACTAACACCACGTCATCCGCAAACATCATACACCATGGCACATCCCCTTGTATATCTTTCGTCATCTCGTCCATTATAAAAGAGAACAAGTAAGGACTCAACGCTGAACCTTGATGCACACCAACTCTTTACTCTTGTACTTGCTCCTTCATACATTTCCTCTATTACTTTCATATACACCCTCGGAACTCCTTTCTCCCCATTAATTAACAAGTTTAATGTATGAAAGTAAATTCTATTCTGTACTAGAAAAAAAATGTGTATTATAATATTATAATATAATATCTAAATACTTGTAAATAAATAAAACTATTTCGATACACTTGACTTTTACATTTTTTTTTATTTTTGGTTATTATCATTATGTGTACATTACAACGGCGCAATAAAAGGGCAAAACAAGTACATGTATGTAAACTGTAAAGAAACATCAAAGTTAAACATTTTGACATTAACAACTGGCTGATGTGGCGAATTAGTGAAAAAAATATTCCATTAGTGATTTGATTGAATAAATATTAAACGTTATTAGCATTTTAATGCTATTAGTTATAAAAAATGATCTTGACAGCAGTCAAGACTAATTAAATTACTCATTTTTAATATAGACACATAATATAATTTTTAAAGTGATTAATAAAACTAAAAATATTTGTGTTTCTACGTTCAATCTCGGGTAAAAACATAAAAAACTGAATAACACTATCTCTCAGTCATCTCAGATTTCTACGATCTGTACACCTACAAATGCCTCTATACTTCTCTTGCCCGTTCTTTACTGGAACATGCACCGATAGTTTGGGATAACAATAGCATTGGTCATAATAACCAGCTTGAAAAAATTCAAGTAGATAAAGTCCTTCGCTTCACTTGCAACAAATGTAATATAGCTGGCCACGCTGGTTATGAAAACATTCTAAAAATTTTAAAAAGTAAATTACAATTCGATGACAATGCATTATTAATCCACACGAGGTTGTAAATTCCACCATCAAGGGGATTAAATTGGGGTCGATTTCTTGTCAGTCGTTCCGGGTGGAATCTTGCAATTCAAAATATATATATATATATGTATATATATTTATTTAAATGTACAATGTACATACGAAAACGATCAAAATAACTTAAGTAGATTAAAAAATTAATCTAAAAATAACGTTTTTATACGTCTTAAAAAGAGTAAAATAACCCTCCGGGGGTCTTGATAACCAAATAGGACAGGCGAACTAGAAAAACGTGGGGCGCATCTTTCTACTTAGATATTAAAACCTAAGCTTTCATGCTAATGCATTAAGTTGTCTCTCACAATGCTGTCTCTCTAACCGAACGGATCGGAAAGTGATGGTATGACTTTTTATCGGAAATGAAATTTAATGGATTTCCGTGCCACTTGCCTTAAATTTCACTGCGAATTGGAAAGACTTAATTGCTATTCTCTCCAAAGTTTGTTTTATGTAGGTTGCTTCAATTTGTTTGTTAACTACCTACTTGCTTAACATTTAAAGTAATATGGTGCTCAATTTCACATGACATGTCATTAAGTATTATTTTATTTAGAAGAGAAATAATGATTGTGCATGAATTATGAGTTCAGGTAGTAAGTTATTAATGAGAAGAGAATGTTATTATATATTAAGACGTGTGAAGTAGTAAAGATGCGCCTCACGTTTTTCTAGTCCACCTGTCCTATTTGGTTATCAAGACCCCCGGGGGTTATTTTATACTTTTTAAGGCGCATAAAAACGTTATTTTTAGATTAATTTTTTATTTTCTGGGTCCTATATTTCCTATATTTTTATCAAGTTATAAGTTTCCATGCATGGTATATACATATATATATATATATACCTTTCAATTTTGTACTTGAATGCTTATATAAAATAGCGTAATACATTTGATGTAAGACATTCGTTTTCTTGGAGACTATGAATATTTTGAAAACAATTTGTTTCCTACGCTTGTAGACAGAGTTTTTTAAATACTCACAAAAGTTTAACTTAATCCCTTATTAATAGAATATATTAGAATTTAGTTTTTTTTTCCAAATAGGATCATGTTTTTTTTAATTTCATAATATGTAAACAAATTTTTAAAAAATGTTACCGTTAGAATTTTTATATTTTTTTAACATTGTAGTAAATGTTACATTTTACACTTATAATAAATGGTTGTAACATGATGTATTTGCTTTTTTCAAAGAAAATTAGAGTGAATAAATAAACATTTGGTTCAGTGTAATGTCAAATAATTTAGTCTTTTAAGTATTTTCAATGTATAAAATTATCGTCCACCATTTGTTTTTTGTTTGCATAAATGTGAACAATTGATTACATTGTTACAAATATTTTAATGTTTACCGTGTCTGAATTTAAAATGCTTAAACAGAGAAAATCTTTAATTAATCGTTTTAACTATAACTTTTAAGAAATATTTGAATTTTGAACCATTTTGCACTATTTCTAACTTAAAAATTACGTCGCTAAATTAATTTTTAAAAATAGGCAAATAAGTTCTAATTATGTACCGAATTTTTTACTTTACGCACAAAAATCGGGCAATTAGTAATATTATTTGAGTATTAATAATACAAAACAAGTTCAGTATATAGTGTGTTATAATACCAACGAATTGGTTAAAGTTACATATTTTAAATGTTTTCCGGTTTATTAATTAAACTTAACTAATAGGTGTTGTATGACATTAATACATTAACTTGACCTCTAAAGGCTTAGTTCAAGTGTTATATATATCAATAAATATAATGTATAAACTATCTCTTCCTTAGTAAATAGTAAGGCTAAAACACCACTCAGAAGTGGAAAACCTTTCATTATGCATATTATAATATGTTATTATAATAACTGTTTAAAAATATATATAACTATATATTTTTTATTGTATCTGGAAATTGTAACAAATAGAACGGTTATTTTCTTGTTCGTTTGCAGAATATTTTAACCAGAGGCCCAAATTTAGGTTTCAAATTGTAAAATACATTATGTTTTATTTTATACTCTGAATTTCACTTGTATGAAAGGCATAGAAAAGTGTAAAAAAACACAAATCTAGAAAATATATTTTTTTGAGTCGTATTTACATTAAATTCGTATCGATATGAAAAACCGTTGAAGTATTATGTGTAAAACACACCACTATTTTCATTTTTTTTTTTTAAGGTCATATTTTTTAAGTTTCGCAACGACGTGAGAAACAATTGACACTTGATAATGGTCTATGTACCCAAATTTTTCTTACTATCAAATGAGTTAGCATATATAAGACCTTGGAGTGTTATGTGTAAGACACACGACTATTTTCATTTTATTTAATGTCTTATTTTTTAAGTTTCGTATCGATGAGAACAACATATGAGTAATATTACACAGTGCTGTGTAGAAATATAAAAACAATAGCCTAAACTTTCCTTTACACCTGTATACATGAAATATACTTGCGTATTGCAAAACCTATACCGATTTTACTGTTTCGGGAAAAAACCACAAAACAAATCACTTTTAAACGGTTGTTTTAACATACAAGTTCACAAGAGTTCTACGAAAATTCCAGAACTAGTAAGTAATTAATGCATTTTTATTAAGTTTTTCTTAAAAACTATTTTTTTATTTTCGTGTTTAGATTTGCGATAAACTTTTAACCACTAGGCTAATTTTATTAATAATATAGTACAGAAATTGTACACCGTGTTTTGTAAATATTTTTAAATTATCATTCAAAATCAGGAAAAATAATTTTAATAAAAATGTGTATATAGTTCAACTTAAATTAAGGAACAATAGGCAAACCTTTAAAAAAAAGTTTTCCAGCCGAGTCTGCAACCACGAAAGAGCATTTTCATGTCTCGTTGAAGCACCGAATAAATGTAGAGTTGTGGTGGAATTATTGATAATGATATAGTATATTAAGAAGCAGTAACAAGCTAGTATATTAAAACATCAAGTTTCTGGCTAATATTGTAGTGTTTAATATTTGGCTTAAAACAATTCATACAGAATTTGGGCCCTTAAACTGTTTTGAAATTATTATTTAGTTCTAATTTGAACGTTGAACGTACAACATATCTCTTAACTCCTATATCTTACCCCTATCCCCTACCCCCTAACAATCACCCCCTATCTCCCACCCTTATCTCTCATTCCCCTATCTCGTACCTCTATCCTTACCCCTATCCTTACCCCTAACTTCTACCCCCCCCTTCTATCTCTCCCTCTTCTATCTCCTACCGCTATCTCTTTTTTTTAATTTATGCCATTAATTTTTTTTATTTATGTCAATATATTGTTTAAATAAAAACATTTATTATTAGAGTAGTATTTAATGAGATGTTCTTTGTTGTTATGTAAGATGGAGAGGAAATCATAAACTATGTTTCTGCTACACTCTAAAATTTTCATAATGTAACTACTGCCGTTTTTCCCCTGTACCCTTCATATAATATTTAGATCAGAGACATAACCTAAAATGTGCCTATAAATTAGCTACATCAAGTTATTGGTTTAGTGATTTAGAAGTTATCATTTTAAAACGAAAACCCTCTCAGCTTCGCATCGGAGCCAATAATTAATAATTGAAGACTATGTCTAATACAAAAGGCTATTATGTTTATTATTTTTTGCAGATAAAAATGAAACATTTTTGTGTTTTAATATTACTCGTTGTTGTAAATGTCTTAGCAGATAAAAAAAGTAATTATTGTTTATTTTATTTTTTACACTACCTACTAGGAGTAATTAAAAATCGAATAATTAATTTTTTCGCAGTTGATTATAAAAGGGAGTTTGTCTACACAAGTTGGTCATCTTTTTTTTTTTGCTATCATATTAACCTTTGATTTTAAATGTTTGCATATATTTATTTAAATTTATTTATTACAGATAGACAAATGAAGCAGATAAAAGGTCGTGATGGTACGTACACTTATTTTTTGAATTTATTTGTTACCTCAACTCATTATTTTCTTATTCTAGCTCTTTTGGTACCGGTAATTACAAACATTGTTTGTGGAACTACACCGATGGGTAATTATAATTATTACAGTATTTGAAAGTGTTAGGTTAGGACTTAAGTACAAACCTCTAAAAAGTTTATGTTATGCAAATTTTAGTGAAACTGTCATATATGTTTGCTGGACCAGGTAATAATTTTTCTCAAATATATGGACGTGTCTGAACATAGTTGTTTGATATAAGTATATAATGTTCTCGTTATAATTTCAGCAAAGGCAATGGATATCGATAAAGGCAATGAAAAATACGAAGAAATACTGCAGCGTAATTACTCTTAAACATTTTAAATTTAAAATCTTTACACAGAAATGCATGCACAATTTATATAAATTCAGATTTTTATTATGTACCAACATATGTACTTCTATAATAAGAAAACATGTACAATAGTGTTGTAAAAATTAATTAATATACTTTTTTTTAATTTTAGAAGGCATAGATTCCCAGAAAGAATTGCAAAAAGAATTAACCACCTCGTTAGGTAAATTTAATAATTTGTCAATACACAATTTCAAAAAATGATAGTCGTTTATTTCTAAGCAAAATAGCTGAAAATTTGATTTGAGTTCTTAAATCTTAAAGCTATATGTTTTTTTACTAGAAGTTTCGATGATTGTTCGTAGTATAATCATTATTCAAATGCCTAATAACTAGTCTAAATAAATGTAGTTTTAGATACTGTTATAGATAAAACATAAAACTGGTTTTCAGTTATTTAATGATTTTTGTTACAGGTGTCTCTGTTTCTGAAAAAGGTAATTACGTTAACCACAAAATATAACCCTAAGTTTTTTTATTGTAATTAAATGATTGTGCGTTATTTGTTACTAGGTAAAATACTATTCTTAATCTGAAATATTTTAGCCAAATATGCGTCAATAGGTTTATAGGTCCTCCATAACTTCATTCCTAAGCAAAATATATAGATAGAATGGCTAATAATAGATGAATAGTTTGTTACGTTTTAATTATTCATATCATATTTCATTACCAATATAAAATTTTAAATATTTTTGGCATTACTACCGTGTTAGCGTTTTGAGTTTTGACCGTCAGACAAGTCTTATATACACCGTCCAATAGCAGAAAAGTATATTTTAACAGAAAAAATCATTAGGTATTTACTTGCTGCTATCCGTTTGCTTGTTACATTTGAAGATGGTGTCGACCTATTAGTATTAAATAACCACTGTCATTAAGTTGCATATTTTAATTTTATTTATGCTAATTTTCTTATTTGAAACTTTTTTTATAGCTTAACTCATTATTTGTTTTTACTAGGTCTAGTACGTACAGCAATGAGAAAATTTGGTTGGACATGTGATTCAAAGGGTAGTTATTATAATTATATATAAAACATAAAAATAATGCTTTTCAAACCGTATTAATTGTGATAAAAAAATGTAGCGTTGATGTATGAAAATTAGTCAGTGATATATTTTTGCTTAGATGCAATGCAGAATATTATTCTTACGTTATATTTTTTTAATTGTAAAAAGAAAAAGAAATTGTTCAACGGCATATGTGAAACAAACTGTAGTATTATTTAAAAACCTATGGCTTGATAAAGTAGTGAATATTTACAAGGTTATACTTGTTTAATTATTACATAATTATTGAAAAATTACTTACAACTAGTTCATCGTAATAACATTTGAACAACAACTTAATTATACTACATTAATTACATGAGAACTTATATATTATTTTTGTAACACACGGTTTTTTATTAAATTATACAGATGCATTTGCCTTGACTGGCTTTTTAGAAATTCAACAAGAGAGAATAAGCCTAACTAGTGAAGCTATAATTCTATCTATGAATCTTGTATTAAGTAAGTATTATATCAATTTGCAATAGTTTAATTTATGTTATACGTATATACGTATACAGGGTGTTCGACAATGATTCGACAAATTAAATAACTTTTGTACTAGTGAATATATTTAAGATTATTTTTTTATTAATTTATACTCATTAGCGCTATAAGCACCGCGTTTTTTTTTTGCACTTAACTATTTTACTTTCAATATAGCCAGTTTATTAAGAATATTTTGCTGGTCGATAACCAGCTTTGGATAATAACTTTTTAAGTTACTAAAGGTTAAATGGGAGGTGGAGTGCGGTAGAGTAAGCGCGTAGAGCTATTTTTATCAGCATATAAGACTAATAAGTTAAAAATTGGCAATTTTTTAAGTATACCTATTTTATTTTTATAGATCCAGA
Organism: Adelges cooleyi; assembly: GCF_023614345.1. Lineage (NCBI taxonomy): Eukaryota > Metazoa > Arthropoda > Insecta > Hemiptera > Adelgidae > Adelges > Adelges cooleyi. Next base: position 74,723 of record NW_026095784.1, read on the forward strand.
CTATACAAATTATAGAAATTCTAAACTGATGTGTCGTTTGAAGGGTGTGTACAGAAGTATATTACACCCAGATGAGTTTACAGTAGAAGCTGAAGTTGTTGATGATAAGTGTCATCTAACTGGTATAGACAACAAATTACACGAAATCAGTGTCTTTGGGCTTGACCTATCAGAAACACATCATTAATATAGTAAAAAGATTTCACTTGCTTTTCAGTTATTTAAATTTAGATCACGAATCTTATTGTTAACTTATTCAAAATTATAAAAAACTATTGTTATTATATTTAAATTATTATTGCAAACCTCACTTGTATCCAACTTATCAAATTGTATGTATGTTATAATAAACCGTTTTACTCATGATTATAAACTCATTTGTTGCTTTTTATCTGTACACAGATTCAATAATAAGTGGTTTTGAAAATAGGTTTATATCTTTAAATCATCCTCTTTAATAGCTTATTATAATCCATTCAAGCCTGTCTTCATAGTTTAAAGTTGCCTTTTATTTGACATTATTTATTTCTACCCATTTCTTATTCTCTGGAGTAAACAAGTACACATTATAGCTTGTACAAAGCACGTCATAGGCAATCACATGTTCACTATGCTGTTTATGATATCCATATATAGGCATAGTCCGTTTATACCGATTGTCAAGAAATAAAATACCAAATAGTAGAAATTCAGTTGTAAAAGGAAAAAAAATGTTATCAATAATATTACTTATGTGTAACTAAATGTGTAGGTATTTAGTGAAAATTGACATTTATTTCATTTAAGTTGCGTTTGTTAACAGTTAATTGTAGTTTAATCATAATATAGATGAAAGCACAATGGACACTGATAAGAAAATTACATGTATTTTTATGGAAACTCACAATTTCGAAATAAATGTCAAGCAGTGCAGCATTTAAATGGGAAAAGTATAATAATCAGCAATGTATGTTAGCTGGGTATTTTAAAATAACGGGTATTTAACACGGGTCTTATACAGATTAATTGGAGAAAGTGAAAAAAATCAAATGCAAAAATTACAAAATCATCCTATTCAAATACTTTCTTTTAACTTAAATGAACTTACCGAATAAATCATGTTATACCATTCTGTACTTGAAAAAAAAATTGTATTATATTTACTATTGAGTGCGTTAGTATATAAAATACTTGATAAAAACACACAACTATTTTCATTTTTCTTACCGTCCTATTTTTTAAGCTCTCTATTGTGCATTCTTTGGAGCCATCAAACACACATTTTTTTTTAAACAAAAACTAATTATAACTTGATTATTATTTAAAAATTGTTTAAATAAAATAAATACAAAAATCCGTTTTGAAATGTGTAACGTTTAGAAATGGCTAACCTGAACGGATCTTTTGGAAGAGTAAAATTACTCACAAGATCTGGATCCATTTCAAGACTTTAACAATTTGAAATGCAACACTTTAGGATTTCTTTCTGTTCTGCGATTTCGGAAGGTATTATATTATTTTGGTGTAGACTCAAGACTAGTTTATTATTTTACCGAACAAACACAAATTGAAGTAACACAATATTACAAGAATCGAAAAACGTATGCTTCTTGGTGAGATTATTAAACAAATTTAATGTATGAAAGTAAATTCCATTCTGTACTAAAAAAAAAATTGTATTTTAATTTTATAATTTAATACTTAAATATTTGTAAATAAATAAAACTATTTCGATTCACTCGACTTTTAATTTTCGATTATTCACTATCTGTACATTAAACGGCGCAATAAAAGGGCAAAACAAGTACATGCATGTAAACTGTAAAGAAGCATCAAAGTTAAACATTTTTACAATAACAACTGACTGAAAGTGCGAAAAAATATTCCATTTGTGAATTGATTGAATAAATAATAAACTCATTTAATGCTATTAATTTTAAAGAAAGTCTAGGCAGCATAGGAGATTATTTAAATTACTCTTTTTTAAGAAATTTGAAGAAACAGAACTACCCTCAAATTATGGGTTTTTCTGAATAACATAGTTTAGACTACTGTATAATTCTTTTTTTTTCACCTAATATAGTAAGGTACACTTGAACAATTTCTATTAGTTTCGGGCAATTAGTAATATTTTTGGAGTATTAATAATACAAAACAAGTTTAGTATATAGTGTGTTATATTACCAACGAATTGGTTAAAGTTACATATTTTAAATGTTTTCCCGTTTATTAATTAGACTTAACTAAGAAGTGTTTTATGACATTAACTTGACCTCTTAAGGCTTAGTTCAAGTGTTATATATCAATGAATATAATGTATAAACTATCTCTTCCTTAGTAAATAGTAAGGCTAAAACACCACTCAGAAGTGGAGAACCTTTCATTATGCATACTATAATAACTGTATAAAAAAATATATAATTATATATTTTTTATTGTATCTGGAAATTGTGACAAATAGAACGGTTATTTTCTTGTTCGTTTGCAGAATATTTTAACCAGAGGCCCAAATTTAGGGTTCAAATTGTAAAATACATTATGTTTTATTTTATACTCTGAATTTTACTTGTATGAAAAGTGCTTGTATATTACAACAAACGATAAAGTGTGTAAAAAAACACAAATCTAGAAAACATATTTTTTTGGATCGTATTTACATTAAATTCGTATCGATATGAAAAACTGTTGAAGTATTATGTGTAAAACACACCACTATTTTCATTTTTTTTTTAAGGTCTTATTTTTCAAGTTTCGCATCGACGTGAGCAACAATTGACACTTGATAATGGACTATGTACCCAAATTTTTCTTACTATCAAATGAGTTAGCATATATAAGACCTTGGAGTGTTATGTGTAAGACACACGACTATTTTCATTTTATTTAATGTCTTATTTTTTAAGTTTCGTATCGATGAGAACAACATATGAGTAATATTACACAGTGCTGTGTAGAAATATAAAAACAATAGCTTAAACCTTCCTTTACACCTGTATACATGAAATATACTTGCGTATTGCAAAACCTATAACGATTTTACTGGTTCGGGAAAAAACCACAAAACAAATCACTTTTAAACGGTTGTTTTAACATACAAGTTCACAAGAGTTCTACCAAAATTCCAGAACTAGTAAGTAATTAATGCATTTTTATTAAGTTTTTCTCAATTACTATTTTTTTATTTTCGTGTTTAGATTTGCGATAAACTTTTAAACACTAGGCTAATTTCATTAATATTATAGTACAGAAATTGTACACCGTGTTTTGTATAGATCAGGAAGCTAACCTAAAATTTGTTTTATTTTGCCAAATATTTTAAAATTATCATTTAAAATCAGGAAAAATAATTTTTAAAAAAATGTGTATACAGTTCAACTTAAAATAAGGAACAATAGGCAAACCTTTGAAAAACAAAGTTTTTGAAATCTATACACTTTGTTTTGTAATTTGATTAACGCTCTATAAATAATTATTGTTATATATTATTGAAATACGAGTAGTACACCTTTTTATTCGTGTAGTATATGAAGGGCACAGGGGAAAAACGGTAGTAGTCACATTAAAAACATTTTTTTTTTTCAAATAGTTTTTTTTTAATTATGCCATTAATTGTTTTTATTTATGTCAATATATTGTTTAAATAAATACATTTATTATTATAATAGTATTTAATGAGACGTTTTTTGTTCTTATGTAAGAGGGAGAGGAAATCATAAACTATGTTTCTGCTGTACTCTAAAATTTTCATTATATAACTACTGCCGTTTTTCCCTTGTGCCCTTTGTGTAATATTTAGATCAGAGACATAACCTAAAATTTGCCAAAAACTTGACAAAATATTTAAAAAGTTTCCTTCGATATCAAGAAAAAAATGTTTAAAAATTTGTATATGCTTCAAATTAAAATAAGGAAAAATAAGCAAGCCTTTAAAAAATGAATTTGTTTTAATTTAATAAGTTTACTAAAAATGTACATTTTAATTTGTAATATGATCAGCGCTCTATAAAAATCATTATTTTAAAAATAGTCCAATTAACTGTCAATTGATATGAAATATTATTTGGATTTAATGCTATCAAATAAAAACACTTCAAACATTTCATGTTTTGTAATTCACACTAAGCATAATTTGATGTTAACATTGATGCAAAGCTGAAAAGATATTTTTTTTTCAACGGTGTGTTTTTATTAATTTTTAAAAAAAGTTAAATAAGTTACCCCTTTTCCTTTAAAATCAAGATAACCCTCAAACCTTAAAAGTATGAAGCTCTATAAATTATTTTTAAAAATAATCAAATTAATTCCAAATTTGTATTGACTAATTTATTTTATTTTGACCATTTTATCTGAGAAATACCTCTTAGGTACAATTTCTTATCTACAGATAATCTACATCAAAATATTGGTTTAGTGATTAAAATTAATTATTTTTAAACAAAAACCTTTCTCAGTTTCGCATCGGAACCAATAATTAATAATTGAAGACTATGTCTAATACAAAAGGCTATTATGTTTATTATTTTTTGCAGATAAAAATGAAACATTATTGTGTTTTAATTTTACTCGTTGTTGTAAATGTTTTAGCAGATAAAAAAAGTAATTATTGTTTATTTTATTTTTTACACTACCTACTAGAGGTAATTAAAAATCTAATAGTTAATTTTTTCGCAGTTGAATATAAAAGGGAGCTTGTCAACACAAGTTGGTCATCTTTTTTTTTTTTGCAATCAAATTAACCTTTGACTTTAAATGTTTGCATAGATTTATTTAAATTAATTTATTACAGATAGACAATTGAACGATATAAAAAAACATCGTAGTGGTACGTACACTTATTATTTGAATTTATTTGTTACCTCAACTCATTATTTGTTTATTCTAGCGCATTTGATAACGGTAATTCAAAACTTTGCTCGTGAAGATAAACCGATGGGTAAATATAATTATTACAGTATTTGAAAGTGTTATAGTTAGTTACATACCTCTAATACGTTTGTGTTATGCAAATTTTAGTGAGACTATCGTATATGTTTGCTGCACCGGGTAATATTTTTTCTCAAATATATGGACGTGTCTGAACATAGTTGTTTGATATAAGTATATAATTTTCTCGTTTAAATTTCAGCAAAGGCAATTGATATGGATGAACGCAATGAAAACTACAATAAAATACTGCAGCGTAATTACATTACTTTACAATTGCTTGAACATTTTAAATTTAGAATCATTACATAGAAATGCATGCACAATTTATATAAATTCAGATTTTTGTTATGTACCTACATATGTACTTCTATTTTAAGGAAAAGTGTACAAAAATGTTGTAAAAATTAATAAATATTTTTTTTAATTTTAGAATGCATAAATTCCCAGAATGAATTTCAAAAAGAAATAAACACCCAGTTAGGTAATTAATATAGTAATTTGTTAAAATAAAAATTTCAAAAATGATTTTTAAGCAAAATCTATGAAAATTTGATTTGGGTTCTTAAAGATTTATGTTTTTTTACTAGAAGTTTCGATGATGGTTCGAAGTATAATCATTGTTCAAATGCTTAATAACTAGTCTAAATAAATGTAGTTTTAGATACTATTATAGTTAAAACATATAACTGGTTTTCATTTACTGTACAAATATTTAATATTTTCGTTACAGGTGTCTCTGTTTCTGAAAAAGGTAATTACGTTAACCACAAAACATAACCCTAAGTTTTTTTATTGTAATTAAATGATTGTGCGTTATTTGTTATTAGGTAAAATACTATTCTTAATCTGAAATATGTTAGCCAAATATGTGTTAATAGATTTATAGGTCCTCCATAACTTCATTCCAAAGCATAATATAGATACAATTGCTAGTTACGTTTTAATTATTCATTTCATATTTCATTACCAATATATTTTGAGTTTTTCTTGTATTTTGAAAAATTTTTCAAATTTTTTTGACATTACTACCGCGTTAGCGTTATGAGTTTTGACCGTCAGTCAAGTCTTATATACACCGTCCAATAGCAGAAAGTGAATTTTAACAAGAACCATCATTATTTACTTGCTGCTATCCATTTGCTTGTTACATTTTAAGATAGTGTCGACCTATTATTATTAAATAACCCCGGTTATTAAGTTGTATATTTTATTTATATTTATGCTAATTTTTTTTTTTGAAACTTTTTTTATAGCTTAACTCATTATTTGTTTTTACTAGGTCTAGTACGTACAGCAATGAGATGTTTGCCTTGTACAAGTGTATCGATTGGTAGTTATTATAATTATATGAATCATAAATATATATATATTTTTTTTATTTATTATATTTTAATTGTTTCAACATAATCTTGTTTTTACAATATATTACTTAATAAGTTACATAATTAGGTAGGCATAATAGAGTAATAAAATAATTTATAAATTATTTTAATTTAGCAAATTGTACATAAATTATGAGTTGTTTTAATTAGGTCATTAATCTGATGATACCGATGATGAAGATGACGATGGTGATTCTGGAGGTAGTAAGATATCTTGTGGGAGACGTGGCTTTAGTCGGCGGTTTTTGGTTCTTTTCCCAATTTTGAAGTGAAGGGCTCTTCTATTGTGTTTAGTTTCGAATGAAATTTTTTAAATTGTTCATTTATCCATGTGGTTAGGTATGGTATTCTAGTGTCGTTGTGGAGTTGTGTGTTTCGCATATACCATGGGGCTTTAAGAGCTATTCTGAGAAATTTGTTTTGTATCGTTTGTAATTTTGTAATTTTTGTTTGGGATGCGGCTGCCCATATAGGGCATGCATATGTTATTAAAGGTCTTATTATTGAAGTGTATATTAGTAGTGAGCATTTGATCTGAAGTGTAGAGCTGTAATTAATTAGGGGGTATAAGATTTTCAATCGTGTGTAGGCTTGGTTTAATTTTTTATTTATGTGCATTTTCCATGTTAATTTTTCATCAAGGTAAACTCCAAGATATTTAATTGATTGATCTTTATTGATCCATAATATAGGCTGATTTTCGATTTTTAATTGAGGTGGATTTGTATATCTCTTTAAGGTAAATATTTTCGCTTCGCTCTTAGTTGGGTTAAGAGCGAGTTTGCATTTTGTAAACCAGTCTGAAATTTGGTCCAAAGAAATTTGTAGATCTGATATTGAGTTTTCGAGATTTTTATGTTGTGTTATGATAACAGTATCGTCTGCGTACATGGCTAATTGGCATTTTTGTGGAACTGGGATATCATAGCAATAAATATTAAACGAGGTGGGGCCAAGGACTGACCCCTGTGGGACCCCTGCTTTTGTCGGGTGTTCTTCAGAGGTATCAGTATCTATTCTTACTTTAAACGTACGGTTTGTGATAAATGATGATATTATATTATATAGATAGGTTGGCAGTTTTAGTTTTGTTAATTTGGACATGAGGCCTTGGTGCCAGACCTTGTCGAAGGCCTGTGCAACGTCAAGAAAGGCAGTGGTTGTGTATTTTTTATTTTCAAATCCAACTACTATTATTTCTGAGATTCGCTGTAGTTGATGACAAGTGGAGTGGTGAGGTTTGAAGCCGAATTGGTGAAGTGGAATAATTTTTAGGTACGGTTTCAATCTGTGTAGCAGTATCCTTTCTAATAGTTTGGAGAGGGTAGGTAATCAACTAATAGGTCTATAGCTATCTGGTGAACTGTTTGGTTTTCCAGGCTTGTGAATTAAAATCATAAATATAAAGCTTAAAAAAAACCGTAAAAAAATGAAGCGTTTAATTATCTCTATGCAAAATAACCAGTGATAAATCTTTGCTTAGCGACAATGCTGAATATTATTCTTACGTTATATTTTTTTAATTGTAAAAAGTAAAAGAAATTGTTCAACGGCATATGTGAAACAAACTGTAATATTATTTAAAAAAACATATTGCTTAGGGAAGTAGTAATTGTTTACAAGGCATATAATTTTTAAATAAGTACATAAGTATAGGAAAATTACTTACAACTAGTTCATTATAAGAACAGTTTAACAACAACTTAATTGTACTACATTAATAACATGAGCAATTATATATTATTCTTATAAACTATTTTTTTAACACACGGTTTTTTATTAAATTATACAGATACATTTGACTCGATTAGCTTTTTAAAACTTGAACAAGAGAGAAAACAACTAATTCGCATTGCTGTACAACTATCTATCGGTGTTACACAAAGTAAGTATTACATCAAATTGCAATATTTTAATTTATGTTATACTATAATATATATATACAGGGTGTTCCACAATGATTCGACGACAAATTAAATAACTTTTGTACTAGTGAATATATTTAAGATTTTTTTTTTATTAATTTATACTCATTAGCGCTATAAGCACCGCGTTTTTTATTGCACTTAACTATTTTACTTTCAATATAGCCAGTTTATTAAGAATATTTTGCTGGTCGATAACCAGCTTTGGATAATAACTTTTTAAGTTACTAAAGGTTAAATGGTATGATGGGAGGTGGAGTGCGGTAGAGTAAGCGCGTAGAGCTATTTTTATCAGCATATAAGACTAATAAGTTAAAAATTGGCAAATTTTTGAATATACCTTTTTTATTTTTAAAGGTCCCGACAGTAAAGATAAAGACAATTTTGAAATGATATGTCGATTGAAGGGTGTGTACAGAAGTATATTACACCCAAATGAGTTTATAGTAGAAGCTAAAGTTAATAATGGTAATAAGTGTCATCTAACTGGTATAGACAACAAATTACACGAAGTCAGTGTCTTTGGGCTTGACCTATCATAAACACATCATTAATAAAGTAAAAAGATTTCACTTGCTTTTCAGTTATTTAAATTTAGATCACGAATCTTATTGTTAACTTATTCAAAATTATAAAGAACTATTGTTATTATATTTAAATTATTATTCCAAACCTCACTTGTATCCAAATTATCAAATTTTATGTATGTTATAATAAACCGTTTTACTCATGATTATAAACTCATTTGTTGCTTTTTATCTGTACACAAATTCGATTCTAAGTGGTTTTGAAAATAGGTTTATATCTTTATACTGATTGTCAAGAAATAATATACCGAATAGTAGAAATTCAGTTGTAAAAGAAAAAAAATGTTATCAATAATAGTACTTATGTGTAACTAAATGTGTAGGTATTTAGTAAAAATTGACTTTTATTTCAATTAAGTTGCGTTTGTTACCAGTTGATTGTAGTTGTATCAGTAAGATGACAATGGACACAGATAGGAAAATTAAATGTATTTTTATGGAAACTCACAATTTCGAAATAAAGTCAAGCATTACAGCATTTAAACTTTCTTTTAACCTAAATGAACTTACCGAATAAATCATGTTATATTAACAAAATATTTTAGCATATTTATCTTGTTTAATATAAAACAAGTTTAGTAAATAAAAAATAAATTTCATTATGTACTTGAAAAAAAAAATTGTATTATAATTTTTATATAATACTTAAAAATGTGTAAATAAAATAACTAGTCCGATTCACTCGACTTTTACTTTTTTTTATTTTCTGTTAATCTTTAGTGGTCGTATAGAGAAAAGTGTTACCTATATTAACACTTCCGAGGAAATCATTCCAAAGGGGTTAAGGGCATTTTTATTTCTCTAGTATAAAATAATTCTTCATTAATTTAATAGAAAATAACGTAGTTTTATAAAGTTTCTTACTCATGAATACGTTATTAGTATATAAAATACCTTGTAAAAACACACAAATGTTTTCATTTTTCTTACTGTCTTATTTTTTAAGTTTCGTATCGATGTGAACAACAAACGAGTACACTGTGTACACAAAACACTTTTCTGAATCAATACATAACCGCATAGACAGTTTTGCAAATTCGGATTTTAGCACACAATAATGCGTTGAAAAATAACACAATTTTTTGTAGTCGCTCAACATTAAACTCCATTCAGGTTATGTTACCTCTAACACTAAGTGTCTAAATGATCATTGTTAAAGAACCGTATCACCTGAATATTTACATAGACCTTTAATAAAGGTAGAAAAATAAGAGGAGGAGGAATAGATTAGATTGTTCAAGAATTTTTTTGTTGTGAAAATAAAAGTTCCCGAGTGATTCCCAGTGTACGGTTGTTGTGTGCGGGTACTGAACCGGCTGCAGTAGGGCTTAAGACAAAAAAAAAAGTAATAATAATAATAACCGACTTTAACCGCTTTGCCGAAATTTTGAGTCGCTAAAGTGTCGACCCAAAAAATAATAACAAACACACAGATGTCGCACAATAACCGTCATTAGTGCTGTTGTTGTATTAACACATTTCGCCCGTTTTCGGGGTCTTCATTGACATTAAAAACATTTTCAGTGGCATTTTTTTTTGTTCATCCCCAGACAAAACCGACACGTGGGCTCAAGTCATGTGTGGTTTATATTCCCCTTGGCCAGCAGCTGACGGCCGCACCGGGTACGGTTTATAATTATTATTGTATCCAATGACCTGCACGCCGTTGTGTTTTGTTGCATCCCAATGTTATTCCCAGCCCAATCCTCTGCTCGCAATAACCAATAATGGTTTTATTTTATTACCCACTGGTCAGGGTGATTCGTTCGACGCAAGCCACTAAATTCCTTTTGAAACAATTTTAATTTTGTAATTTGTCCTATTAAGAACATTGTTATTTTGATATACTATGAAAATACTAATCTGGGAAGATACTAACATTTGTAATTACATTTTTACAACAAGAACAATTTGCTGAAATTTAAAAAGCTACACTCCAAACTGGTTATTGACCAGTCAACATTTTTTAATAAATTATTAATAAAGTTTCAATGATCTGGAATTAGATGAAAACATTTAAATATATTCTCTATTACAATTATTACCATTGTCCATTTACTGTAATTCTAAGGATCCGATTTAATCAAAATCGGATAATTGCCTTTGTTAAATTTTTATAAGAGTGTTCTTCGATGCTTCGAGCAGATAAGGTACTGTTTTCACAATGATTGAATGACTAATTTACAACGAAGAAATCTATTTATTTCTCACACAGACCATATATTGTCAATTAATACTAAATTAATATTATTTACTTATCTAATAAGTTCAGTAAACATGCCTCCTAAAGTAAAATGTAAACAGCTTTTCGTATAGTTCATATTGAAGCATATAGATACTTACTATTGTGATTCAATTCAATTTTTTTTTTTTTGCCATCGCACCATTAAGAGTTAATATTGAATATATATTCAAATATTCGCCGTTAGTTTTTTTTTGTTTTTTTTTATCGTTAAGCTTTTATCGCCGACTATCTATCGCAGATAGATAGATATCTATCTGCACTGTACATCTTCATCTCGATCACGGGAGATGACAAACGAAAAGAAAAGACCATTATTAAGAATCTAAAGGGGTCGCGACGGAAAAGTATAATCACTTAATCACTTTCGGGTTTGCAATGAAGTTTTTCTACGGTGGACGTTATGTGCTAATATTTATCCTGCTCAAAGCAATACTCTGCCAATAGCGATAAAATCCAAAAGAATGCAGTCGAGCATGGCGGAGACAGAGCATATTGGGATGTAAGAAGTAACACTCGGATCTACAGGAATTATAACGACTGAAAGTCATTAAATCAGTGTCACATAAACAGTTAAAACAATTTTTCCCATATCTGTTGGCTGTGTTACTTCACTCTCACGTGTTGCACATGCCTAGTTTCAGCGAATTTCCGTAGTAGCATACCAGATGAGATTGGATACTTTCTAATATATAATAATTATTGCAATGCAAACGGCGTTAATGCAAGTACCGAGAGTACAGCCAATGATTACACACCGAGTTCGTGTAGACCACAAATAACCCCAAATTCGGCGAGCAGCATAATATGTTAAATTAAAAATCACAAATGATCCTTTACACAGATTTTGTTCAACGGTGAATGGTACGGCGCGTTTCGCAACCGCGACCATAATAATTAGCGGATGATTAATTATAGCGTTATTGATTTTACATTAACTACTCTATATACTATTCACGCTATAACAGTATCCATTATGCGAACGGCCGTTTTGTGGAAAATCGTCAAAAGCAATTTGTTTTGTACAATATAATAATATAATATATGTATAACTCACACAACGGTTTGTGGCTGTAGAACGCATTAGTTAATAAATCCTAAACAAACGCTGCCACTGACTCTATTAGTATGCAATAGTACAGGAATCGCTTTTGCCTTTTTTGCTTTTCGCTATTTTAATTATTAACATAGTATTATATATTTGTATGTACACGATATAGTGGCAAACATCTGCAAAGATAGCTACCACGGCGTGTAATGAAACAAATTAATTTAAAAAAGACCAACCAAAATAAACATTTCATTAAGCTACATGAAATGTATATGACCAACCGGCAGGCACGCACAAAGTATGTTGTATAAAGCAAAAAAAATGACCGGACTGAAATCAAACAAACATAGTATTATGTTACCCGCAAATACTATAATTTATTTAAAATTAAACCACTTAAAATTCCATCTATTGAAGCAACGAAAACGTTGCAGTGTTATTTATGGGCACGCAAAGCAAATTTAATTAAAAATTTACCAACCAGAAAGACTAGGAAATTTTAAAAAAGCTAGTAACGTTGACAAACATGGTTGCTATTAGACAATTCGAATCGTCGTGAAACGTTGTAAACGATTAATATTTAAATAATTGAAAACCAATCGTTTTTGTCATGGATGTGTCTTTTGGCTGGGGGTCAATAAGAAAATCTGTGCATCACGCTGAACGTTACCGTAGAACATATGTGCTTGTAGCGCAATCTAGCGGTTGATAAATAATCATCTGATAAGAGATGAGAGATAAGATAAAAGAGATAAGAGATTAGGTACTCTAGCGGTTGTAAGTGATTATTTATTAGAGATAAGAGATTGGGTACTCCAAAAAAGGTACTCCTAATTAGGTTATAATGATATAAGGATATATAAAGATAAAAGGATATTAGATATATTAGGATATATTAGGATATATTAGGATATATAAGGATATATTAGGATACATTAGGATATGTTAGGATATACATAAGGATAGTCGAATGAATTTGTTAGTTAGGCACTTACTTTCCTGGCGAACCACGAAAATTGATTTATGAGAAATGTTAAATATTGATACTGCAATTTGGTTTTTATCACCGAACACCATGTTGATGGAGATATGCGATTACCTAGTACGTTTAAGCCATGCCAACGTCCTAGGCCGGGAAATACTTCACAGCCCGTATTATCATTATTATTATTATTATTTAGTTCAGTACAAGCTACAAAAGCTCGTTTCGCGTGCAAATGTTTGGCTTTTTGTACTCGGGTGGCGCTTATCTCTCCAATAACAATTGTCGATCAATCACTATCGTCATCATCATTGTCGGCCGATATAATGCAGTGTATGTACACAAAAACCGTGTACATTATACTATTATGCACGCCGGCGTGTGTTGTGTATAACACACAAACACACACGCACGGGTATAATATTAATAGTAGCTAGTATATTATACTTTATTGTTATGTATATATGGCCGCGTTTGACGTGACTGATCGATGGAACTCGTCTGAATAATAACGGCAGGTCCCGGCGATTAATAAAATATACACAAACACCTGTTCGGTTGTACACGACCACGACTAAGCCGGGGTGGATGTTATTTATTATTTTCCGGCAAAACTGCCATTAAACGAGCTTTACCGCGGTTGACGTGTGTTCAGACATTTCCCGGAACAATAATTATTATTGCAATATGATACTACATTAGCTGCGACGTCTTAGTCATCGCGTTCCCGAACCAAGTATAGGTAAATCTTCCCGACACGCAGGTGGCAGCTGTACAAAATCAATCATCGAATATCTTGACACGTTTTTGTTTCACGCCATAAGTCTATTACATACATTTTCAATATATTTATCCTCCGGTAGACTATTGGTTCGTTGACCACGCGTTTATCCACGTTTCACATCGGAGCATCGTGCTCTCTCTCTCTCTCTCTCTCATCAGGCAGCTAATTCAGAGTTTCTCTGAAATGACAATGGAATAATTTTACCGCGGGTTCCTTTGCGCTCGACATCATGTCACATCGTATAAAGCCTATAAAACCCATAACCAAACAATCCAAAATCACTCGGCAGCTCGACCATTATTATAATCGACTGTAGTGAGATAATTACTTTAATGCGATTGGATTTCACCAGAAAACACATTAATAATATGAACATTACCGACAATGAAGTTACGCCAACGTTTTAGTATCGATATTTCGTTTGAAGTTCAAGCTGTCTTCTATTGAAAGAAAATAAGGCACTGTGCGACCGGATAATAAAGTCAAATGACAAGAATAGAACACAGTAAAGGCGGTTTAAGCTTCGCTGTATCGATTGGACTCGTTCGTGCGACGACGAGGGACAAAAAAAAAAAGACACCTACGGCGCTTTGGTCTAATGAGTTCCTGAAAAATATACTGCAACGGGGTTGACATTTTTTTCCTATATTTTTTTTGTCGACCTCTTTTCTTACATACTGTACACGCCTCGCCATTGTTAATTGAATTCACCTGCCAGTCTGAGAATGCTCGGGGACATTCGAGTAATTGTCGCAGGCAATTCCGTCCGCCGTAACGACAGCCAGAATTATTAACCACAAAAAAAGGAAAAAATTCCACAAAAAAACTAGACACGTTGAAAGTGAATTCCCGAACCCGTTGTTAAAGCCTATGGACGGTCGGGAAATATACACGCATGTTCCTGGCATGAGGTCACGTTAATCCGTGCTAAGTCTGAATGAGGGAAAAAAAAGTTTTAAAAAAAGACAACTAATATAAGCTATAAAGATTGGTGGTTGAGACATAGGGCTTAAATGGATTAGATTAAGCCAATAAATGGGTTGAATGAAAAAAATCAAGAAACTATTTTCAAAATATTTTCTCACAGAATCAAATTTGTACAATCCGATAAAAATCAACAAACGAGTTTATAATCGTAAACATTTATTACATGATACATTAAATTTGACAATTTGGATAAAAATACGATTTGGAACAATTATTTTTATATAATAACTATAGTATTGCATACTTTTTAATAAGTTAACTCTAAGATTCCCAGTCTAAATTATAATAACAGCTTCCAAGTGAATACTTTTCACTATATTAATGATGGTTATTTTCTAAGCTAAATCACAAACTTTCATTGTGTAACGTGCCCCAAAGCAGGCATTGTTTCCTTACTTTTGTCTATAGATATAAATAGGCATTTGCGATCACCATAGCATTTAATTTTTATTACATACGATTCCGGGTGTACTATACTTGCGTGGAATCTTATTAGCCGACAATTCTGGTGAATATCTTCGAAATCTTTATCGACGTTATAGTCTAAAAAATTAAAAAAGCTTTATTTAAACATTTTCCAAACTTAACTTACTAGATATTGCATTTATTTATTGTGTAAGCCATAACTAACGCTCGTGTATAAACACAATATACAAATTGTCCGTATTTAACAGCCATGACTTTCTCAGTCAATGACTTTTTCAAATGGAGATAAAATGACCGGACACACTTTTATATCATAATCTATTATTCATAAAAATTCTATAAAATGCACCTTAAAAAAGCAAACCGTAGTTTGTTTCATAATTAAATTCATTAAAAACATACAGACTTTTATATTAAAAATAAAAAATTGGAAATGGAAAATGACGTTTTGCCTTGTTGAATATAACTTTGTAGTAGATTGTATGAGTTTTATTTTAAGAAAAATATATGGAAATGGTAGAAAAATATTATATATTTACAATTGACCACTTTATAGTCATCTTGTATTAAGTTGTTTGATAAAAAATAGGTTATTTTCTTGGTATATTGTTGTAAATAAATGTAAGTGGTGGATAAATGTATTATATATTTACAATTGACCAATTTAGTCATCACTTATTAGGATAATTGATATGAAATAGGTTATATTGTTGTAGATTATTACCTCATACAGTTCTTGTGAAAAAAGAGGTGTTGAAATGTGTTGTTAATTGACGATCACAAAAAGTTCATTGGGCATTAAAGAAAAATAACCAAAATAAACAATTAAACAACAACCTAAAATTGAATACACCAGTCAACAACCACTTTCCATAGTTGTCATATTTAGTTTTGTTACTTGAGCAGTAAAAAAAAAAACCAAAAATGTGTTATTGTCTATGTTAATTAAATAGAAACGAATAGGTGCCTTCAGACAAGAGGTAAATTCAAAATGATGCGAAGAAATTAACATTTCTATTCTGCCATTTAAAGTTCTGGGAACTTTCAAGTTCATCTGAACCATTTTTCAGAATATGTCTATTTTATAAAATATAAATGTGAATATTACAATTTAATATAACACTTACGTGCTATGTACTGGAGCATTTTTTTTTGTAACTTTTCCAGTTAACTCTCTTCTGGCTTTTCCAAGTTCTAACAATTCGCGGTCTTTAAAATCTGTAAAAAACAAAAAATTACCGTGTTCATGACAAAAATATAACACATAAAAAAAATGTATTGCTCGTGTTATTAATAGAGTACATAATACATTCAATGTAATTTGTTTGTTCAACTTTCCTTATGATGAACTGGTAGGTAGTAATTTGTCTATACTTGAAACTGAAATAGGTTTATGAGGAGCATAATGAGAAGTTTCATTCAAGGAGTCAGTAGTTGTTGATATTCGAAATAGATATTAAAAAAAACTAACAGACTTGTAAATATTTATTGTTAAAACTAAGTATATGCCTTTTAATACTCACTGCTTTTAAGTCCAGAGCAAATGGGTCTTTTAAATTATAGTACTATTTGTTTTGTGATTGTTTCACGTATACCATTGACATGAACAATTTTTTTTGTCAGTTAAAAAAAATATAGTGTAAGAACTAAGCATACACGGTATTGTTGTATGATATATCGCTGATAAATTTTTATAGAGGTAAATCAATGCTGAACTTTTTTATATTAATTCCAATACTGTTATATACGTTTTTTTATTTATGTTTTGTATAATTATTCTAATTACCTATTGATGCAAACCCTAATTTATTCTTGAAAGTGTGCAATAAACCTAGAATAAAAAAAACAATTATTTTAGAAAGTTTCAAATAATACAATAAGAAAATTAAATAAATATAAAATATGCAACTTAATAATCGTTATTATTTAATAACTAATGTTGACACCAAATTAACTGTTTGCTGTTGAACAGTGTATATCATATAAGACTTGATTTATGGTCAAAACGCTCCTGAAAACCTTCTGGAGCAAATTTATCAAGAAACATGAAAAATGTTTTAGTGTATATTTAAATGATAATATTTTTATAATTAAAACGTAATAAAATATTATAATCTATTATTAGCACTTTGTTCTGCTTTTGTATGAAGTTATGAAGAACCTAAACACCTATAAGCAAACAATTTTTTTTATTTATTTAAAATTTAGAATATTATTTTAAAGACAATAACAATAAATGTACAGTTATTAAGTCACACAATTAAATCTTTGGGTTATTTGTGATTAATTGATAAAGGCGTATTTACTTTTTTTAGGGCCTATAACAAAAATATTGCAAAATTATACAGTTGATCAAACCAGTTTTTATATTTTATCTATTACATTATTTAACTGAGTTTATTTAAACTAATTATTGTAACCTATAAATATTTACATATTTTTGGCTAAAATATTTCAAATTGAGAACATTATTTTGAAGCCAATAACAAAAAATAAATAATCATTAACTCATATAATTAGGGCTATTTACGATTAACAAATAAATGCGTAGTTACTTTTCTCTTCTTCATCGGAATAATTTATGTCTGTAAAAAAACTTAAATAATTATATAATAAACAAAAAACAGTTTTTATTTTTTATCTATAACTGTATTTAAAACTGAGTTTATTAAGACAAAATATTAGGACCTAAAATATTGACGTCAATCTGACTAATATATTTCAAATTTAGAATATTATTTTATGTCAAAAACAAAAAATTATTATTAATTAACTTATACAATTAAGTCTTAGGGTTATGCACGATTAACAAATAAATGCGTAATTACATTGTTTTTCCCCGTCAAAACTTCCATAATCAGAACTGTCATCCGAAGTTTCAACATCTGTAAAGAAAATTGTAATAATTATATAATAAACAAGAACCAGTTTTTATATTTCATCTATAACAGTATCTAAATCAAGTTTATTTAGATTTTAGACTAAATATTTGGATCTATAAATATTGACATAAATCTGATAAATACATTTCAAATTTAGAATATTGTTTTGAAGTTAACAATAAACAAATGAACAATCATTAATTTACGCGATTAAATCTTTGGGTTATTTGGGATAAACAATTGCGTAATTACTTTTCTTTTGATCATCATACATTTCAATATCTGTAAAAATAAAATAAATAATTATACAATAAACAAAAACCAGTTTTTATATTTTATTTATAAAAGTATTTAAAACTGAGTTTATTTAGACTAAATATTAGGATCTATAAATATTGACGTCAATCTGACTAATATTTTTCAAATAATTTAGAATACTATTTTATGTCAAAAACAAAAAATTATTATTAATTAACTTATACAATTACGTCTTAGGGTTATGTACGATTAACAAATAAATGCCGAATTACTTTTCTTTGACCTATCGGAAATTTCATCAGAACTTTCATCATCAAAGCTGTCATCAGAATTTTCAATATCTGTAAAAAGTATTGTAATAATTATAAAATAAACAAAAACCAGTTTTATATTTTATCTAGGTATAACAGTATCTAAAACTGTATTTAAACTAAATATTAGGACCTAATAAAAAATCAATAATCATTAAGTCACGCAATTAAGACTTAGGACTATTAGGATCTAATAAATAAATGCGAAGTTATAATCACTTTTTTCTTCAATTTCAGGAACAGGGATACCTGTAACAATAATATTAAATAATTTTACAGTAAATAAAAACCATTAATATATTTTATCTATAATATTATCTAAAACTGAGTTTATTTAGACTAATTACTAAACATTTTAATAATTATATTTCGAATAACCATCAAAACATTTGGCAAAAAACATATTACTAAAAGACTGAACTCAAATTGTTTATTTTGAAATTATGATATTTACCTAAGACCATGGTTATTGTTCTTTGCAATTCAGTTTGGTAACACATGCATACTAAAATTGAAAAAAAAAGTTATTAATTCAATGTACATAATGACATCTTTTCATTGAAGTACATCATAAATCTCAATTTATAAAAATTATGCATCTATGACTTAATATAAATTAATATGAGTTACTACTCCTGAGTCCTTTTTTAACGAGTGCCACCTCTGAAAACGAGAACATTATACTTTTTATGTAATAAAAATATATTCAAATACGTCCATACATTTGAGAAATATGATTACCTGGTGCAGCAAACATTATAGCCATTTTCCCTGAAATTGACATAATATAAAGGGATTAGTTAATGATATTGGCTGTAGTTTTTTATTGTAGACAATGGTATCATCATCAATTCGGAAGGAATGTAGGTATGGCTCTATTACATAACATAGAGTGAAACTCTGAACAAAACCTCTGAAGTGAAGCAAGTGCCATACTTCCTTAGAAGATAATAAAATGATAAGATATTATGCGTTGTCACTTAAGATAAGATAAATTTAGATTGATAAATTTAGATTGTATTTCACTATCAACTCATACTGTTTTCTAAGCTAAAATTGTTTTTTTTTATCATACAGAGTGATAATTTAATTGGGAACCACTCAATACCTCATAGGGCTTAATAAAAAATTGTAATGATTTTTCTCATGGTGGGATCTCAATTTTTACCAATTTTTTTTTTTGTTATATCGAAATGCACGCAGATGACAAACCCTACTATACTCCACCTTTTCACCTGCCTTAAACTCGAAACTTCAATAACTCCAAAAATAGTTATATGTATGCGTTGTAAGTTTCAAAAGTTGACAAAAAAATAATTAGTTTGAAATGGAAATAGTAACATACAAATTTGTGAAAAATTAAGATCACATTACATCAAAACACTTAAAAATCAATTATTAATTAAGCCCATTGAGATATTGAGTATTCACGATAAAATGACCATCTTGTATAGTATTATTATAATTACCCATCAATGTTTTTTCACGAATAAATTTTCTGATTACCTCATGCAATCTCTCTAGAATAAACAAATAATTGGTTGAGCTATAAAGTCGGTTATAATAATAAGTATTTTATTGAAACATTTTTACACTTATTAGGCTCAGTAGTCACCGTCTATAGGTAAGTGTGCTCTAAGTATGTGCCAGTATATTATTTTAAAACTCATACCTCCTGCTTGCTCGAGTTGTTTGTCTAAACCAAATATATTAAAATAAGTTTTTGCCAATATTTAAACTTAAAGTTAAATTTATATGATAACAAAAACCACTGACTTGTTTTGGCCATCTGAATCTTATAGTCCGCTGTAAAAAAAGTTAATTATTGTATTTTTTTTTTAAATTTTTAATTCCCTCGAGTAGGTGAATGTAAACATAAAAAACATAATAATTACTTATGTCAACTGCTAAAACAGTAACAACGGCGAATGTTATTAAAAAACAAAAATGTTTCATTTTTATCTGCAGGCTGATAAAAGTCTGTAAATAAGAACTCGTACTAGAGAGATACTTTCCTAGATAAAAAGGTCTAAATTAAAAAAAAATCACACCTTGTTACTGAATATAGAAAAAATATCATAATAATTAAAAGTTGTACGAATAAACATTGAGTCTAAGAATTGAAATCTTAATTATTTTGTTGATTTTATTACTGTAACAACGGTAATGGATTATTTTAGATTTTTGTCGCATTTGAAACGTATTTGAACCTGGTGGAACCCTAAGCAATACTGCATCTAATGAATATTTCTTACAAATTTTTAACAATTTTGACTATATTTATAAAATAAAAAAATGATAATTGCAGAGGCTAATCAAATTAAAAACATTTAAATTATATATTTTGTGAACTTATATAAAAAAAAAAATTTGTATTTGCTTTTGTCACAAAGGTGTATATCCCATTTCATCCTAATCTTAAACATGGTTATTTTTATAAAATATATATTTCATTAAAATATAAAACTCAATAAAGCCTTTAAAGTATTGATCTTAAAATTTTAAATAGAAAAACAAAATCAAATTATGGCAATAATTAAAATATGTGATGTAAACATTTTTTTTTCAACTACTATTAGCTACTCAAATATTTATTTCAAAGTTTAGTTATAATGTGAAGTGTATTAGAAAAATTGATTATAATTTATAAATAATGTAGATAATGGCCTATTTTTAGAAACATAATTTGTTGTCATTGTTTTTAGTTTATCCAAAAAAAATACACGGTAACTTCGAACGTAAGTATTTGAAAATATGAGTTAATAATAAATTATAAAAATTAGTATTCGATACTAACAAAAAAAATTACAGTGGAGGTTCTTTTAATACTTTTATCAAAAAAATTAAAAGATGCAACATTTTTAAAAGATTAAAAATAAATAAACAATAAAAACAAAATGTAATTCAAGCCCTGCATTTTAGGTTCCATTTCTAATCAATAGACACGCTACACGAATTAAACGGTAACACATTCTGTACTATATTAGCAATGAAATTAACCAAGCGGTAAAGAGTTTATCTCAAATCTAAACACGAAATTAAAAAATATAGACAGTTAGAAAAATATAATAAAATGTATTAAAAAACTTACTAGTAATCTTTGAAATTATGCTAGAACTCTTGCGAACTTCTATGTTAAAACAACAGTTTTGGATTCCACTTGTTGGCCACTTGTTAACCAAAACAGTTAAATCTGAACAAGTTATTCAGTATGCAAATATATTTTATTACGTTTACTTGTTTGTACAAATGTGCAGCAAAGTTGAAACTCTGGTTTTTGTAGCTATTTGTTTTACAATTGTTCATAAACAACGATGGGCATTATACAGTACATATTACTTTTGACTATAAACAAAATACAAGATACGGGTATCCCTGATATTGCAAGAATTATAGCATATAACTATTTTGTACATAAAATAATAAAACACAATTTTTCATAGGACGGAGGCCTCAAAAAAATCTAAAGATTTAATAAAAAAAAAATATATAGAATTATAATGTTTACGTATGATGTGAGAATTATAATAAAACCATGTTTTAAGGATTAACTTAAAAAGTGTATTAAAGTGACTGTTGTAAAAATATTTTGGTTTAAAAAAAAAAACTATAGTTATTATATTAGTTAAACCTTATAAAAAGGCATAACAGATTTGGCAAAGTTGTTTTAATTTGTCACAGTATAACATATTGACATTTATTAAGAATAATGGATCCAAATCTTCACAGATACCTTCTGTAAACTATAAATAATATATATTAACTCTTTCCCTTAGAAGGAATTTACAATTTCTTCTTATTTCACTTTTTCAAGCAAACTGTTAGGGTTTATTGTCTGAAAAATTGGCAACAAGTATGTCTAGAACGGCCCTATAACATGTCCTAAAATATGTAGTTTTTTACTTAGTTAAGAAAAACCTCCAGTTTTTGTTAAAAGAATTATTATCGATATTAGTATACACAACTTTTCTTAAGTACAGAGGCCTCTTAGAAATCGAAAGGTGTAGTTAATAAGTAGAAAAATACTGTGCACACGATTTGTGGAATTTATTATAAAACATATTTTTATGTTTAGCGCAAAATAATATTATGGTTACTCATATAGAAAATTTTCGGGTTTAAAAAACAACAAATATTATAATGTAGAAATAATTCTACTTAACAACGAAAATTTTGAATGTATGTGTATCCGGGTATACATGGTTAACTATATTGGACTATAAAAGCACCACTCGCCGAATAATATTACAATTTTAGTTGGTCAAGTGAATTTTATTTATTTTGGCAAATAGCGGTAAAAATTATTACAAATCAAAATTGATTGTTCCAACGCCTTATTGATATATATGTACTTAAATATGTTAAAAATTCACATTTGATCAGACTGGAGTTCTATTCAATAGCTTAGAAAAGTTAAACATTTTAAGGTTTTTGTAAATTAGTCGAAGAGTATTGCAAACGTTGAATAAAGTTTTGATCGAATATGACTTATGACACAATTTTTTATAGGTACAGAAGTCCCTTAAAAATCTAAAGGTGTTGTTCTAATTATAAAAAAATATATTTTGTATGCTAACTACAAAATATATTAAGGTTACTCATGTATACAATTTTCGGTTTGAAAAAAAAAACATCAAAAGCTATAATGCTTAAACATTTTATAAACTCTGAATAGGGAAAATAGGAAACTAGTATAAGCTATGAAGATTTGTGTTCAAGACATAGGACTTAAATGGATTATATTAAGCCAAAAAATGGAACGAATAAAAGAAACTAAGAAACTATTTTTAAAAAACATTTTCTCACAGAATCAAATTTGTACAATCAGATAAAGTCAACAAATGAGTAAGCGAAACTGTTTATTACAAGATACATTAAATTTGACAATTTGGATATAAGTGCGATTTGGAAACAATTATTTAAATTAAATAAAAACAGTACTGTATAATTTGTGATAATTTAACTCTAAGATTCCTGGTCAAAATCATATTAACAGAGATGCAAGTGAATACTTATCACTATATTAATGATGATTATTTTCTATAAGTTAATCAAACAAAAAAATTTTTGAAAGACGTGCCAGGCACTGGTTTAGCTTCGATTTTTTTACTTTTGTCTATACTTTTGAATAGACACTCGCTGTCACCGCGATTTTTAGCTCGTATTATATATGCCTCCGGTTGTACTATACTTGTGAGCAATCCTAGTAACCGACATTTCGGCTTAATATCTGTGAAATCTGGATCGATGTCCTCCTCTAAAAAAATAAAAAAACTTTGTTCTAACATTTTCCAAACTTAGCTTTGTTATTAAAAATAAAACATGGCACATGGAAAATGAAGTTTCGCCTTGTTGAATATAACTTTGTAGTAGATTGTATGTGTTTTATTTTAAGAAAAACATATGAAAATGGTAGATAAATGTTATATATTTACAATTGACCACTTTATAGTCATCTTGTATTAAGTTGTTTGATATAAAATAGGTTATTTTCTTGGTATATCGTTGTAAATAAATGTAAGTGGTGGATAAATGTATTATATATTTACAATTGACCAATTTAGTCATCACTTATTAGGATAATTGATATGAAATAGGTTATATTGTTGTAGATTAATACCTCATATAGTTCTTGTGAAAAAAGAGGTGTTGAAATGTGTTGTTAATTGATGATCACAAAAAGTTTATTGGACATATAAGAAAAATCACCAAAATAAACAATTTAAACAACAACCTACAATATTGAATGCACTAGTAAACAACCACTTCCCATAGTCGTCATATTTAGATTATAATACTTAAGTAGTAAAAAAAAAAACCCAAAAATGTGTTATTGTGTGTGTGTGTTAAATTAATAGAAATTAATAAGTGCTTTCAGGCAAGAGTTAAATTCTGAATGATGTTGAGTAATTAAAATTTATTTTTATTTTTGTTCTGCCAGTTAAAGTTCTGAGAACATTTTTAAATTTCATCTGAACCATTTTTCAGAATATGACTATTGTATAAAATAAAAATGAAACTATTACAATTTGATTTAATACTTACGTTCTAAGCTCGTAACCATTTCTTGTGTAACTTTTTCAGTCATTTCTCTTCTCACTTTTCCAAGTTCGAACAATTCACGGTCTTTAAAATCTGTACAAATTAATAAACAACCTTGTTGATGACAAAAATATTATACATAAAAAAAATTGTATTGCTCGTGTTATTAACGGAGTACATGATACATTCAATGAACTGTAATAATGTATTTTTTTTTTCTTCAACTTTTCTTATCATGAACTTGTAGATAGTAATTTGTCTATACTTGAAACTTAAATAGGTTTATGAGAAGCAAAATCATTCAAGGAGTCAAAAGTTATTAACCATACGAGATTTAAGTTGTTATTCGATATAGATATTAAAAATAAACTAACAGACTTGTGAACGTTTATGGATAAAACTAAGTATATGCCTTTTAATACTCACTACTTTTAAGTCCTGAACAAATTTATCTTTTAAATTATAGCCCTATTTGTTCTGTGATTGTTTCACGTATGCCATATGCCGTTTAACATTTGATATTTTTGTTTACAATTAAAAAAAATATTTAGAGTAAGCATATTTGGTATTGCATATCTCGTCACTGATAAATTTGCATAGAGGTAAATCAATTCTGATTTTTTTTATATCAATTCCAATACTGTTTTATACGTTTTTTATTTATATTTTGTATAATTACAATAATTACCTATTGGTTCAAAACCAAAATTTCTCTTTAAATTTTGCAATAAAACATCTATAATAAAAAACAATTATTTTTAAAAAAAATTTCAAATAATACATCAAGCATAAATACAAATAAAATATGCAACTTAATAATCGTCATTATTTAATAATTAATTTGGACACCTTCTTAATATGACTACAACAATTTAGCTGTGAAACGGGATTTGCTACGATAGTGAATATTATAGTGGACTGCGATATCACAAACAGCTGATACATTGAAAATCAATCAGCGATTTCCAATGTTATTTGGTAAACATATTAATGCATAATTTTATCATTCACACCCAATCATACACCTTGTAGTTGACGTTTTGATTAACATTCATACAGAAACCGCATAAAAATAAAAATTGTCAAAAATAATCAATTCAATTACATTAGAAAAGAGCTGCTGATAAAGCTTATGAAAAAGGAAATTAGTTCAAAAATTACCTTATTTTAGTAAAATTTACTTTCTGCTGTATATTATATAAGACTTGTCTTATGGTCAAAACGCTCCTAAAAACCTTTTGAGCAAATTTATCAAGAAACATGAAAAATGTTCAGAGTATATTTGATTGATAATATTTGTATTATTAAAACATAATGAAATATTCATCTATTATTAGCACTTGTATATGCTTTTGTATGAAGTTATGGAAAAACTAAAAGTCTACCGGCAAAAAATTGTCTTATATATTTAAAATTTAGATTATTAATTTAAAGACAATAACCATGTGTAATGTATAATCATTAAGTCACACAATTAAACCTTTGGGTTTTTTGTGATTAACAAATAAATATAATTACTTTGGTCAGGAACAGTGACACCTGTAAATATTAAAAAATGTTCATTAATCAAACCAGTTTTTATATTTTATCAATAATAGTAATGAAAATAGAGTTTATTTAGACTAATTATTAATACCTGTAGATATCGACATAATTTTGACTATTATATTTCAAATTTACAATATCATTTTGAAGTCATTAGCGAAAAAATTAATAACCATAACTCACAAAATTTAAGTCTTAGGACTATGCGCTATTAACAAAAAATGTGTAATTACCTTTGAATTCATCAACAGGAACAACAACGTCTGTAACAAAAAAGTTACATAGTTAGACAATAAACATAAATCTGATTTTATGGTTTATGTAGTATCAGAAAATAAATAAACATCAAGTCATACAATTAAGTTTCAGGGCTATGCACTATTAACAAATAAATGCGTAATTACTTTTCTTTTCATCGTCAGAAATTTCATTATCTGTAAAAAAATGTTTAAAAATTATATAATAAACAAGTGTTTATACTTTTTCTATAACAGTATCTAAAACTGTATTTATTTAGACTAAATATAAGTACCCAATGAAAAATCAATAATCATTAGGTCACGCAATGAAGACTTAGGACTATTAGAATCAATAAATAAATGCGAAGTATTAATTACTTTTTTCTTCATTTTCAGGAACAGGGATACCTGAAACAAAAACAATTAAATAGTCTTAACAATTAATATATTTTATCTGTAACAATATTTAAAACTGAGTTTATTTAGACTAATTATTAAACGTTTTAATAACATAATTTCGACTATTATATTTCAAATTTAGCATATTATTTTGAAGTCAATAGCAAACAAATGAATAACCATTAACTCACAAAATTAAGTCTTAGGGCTATGCACTATTAACAAAAAATGTGTAATTACCTTTGTTTTCACCAT
Organism: Adelges cooleyi; assembly: GCF_023614345.1. Taxonomy (NCBI): domain Eukaryota; kingdom Metazoa; phylum Arthropoda; class Insecta; order Hemiptera; family Adelgidae; genus Adelges; species Adelges cooleyi. The sequence continues at coordinate 101,925 of NW_026095784.1, forward strand.
CAGGAACAACAATATCTGTAACAAAAAAGTTACATAATTAGACAATAAACATAAATCCTTTTTTATGGTTTATGTTGTATCAGAAAATAAATAATCATCTAGTCATACAATAAAGTCTTAGGGCTACGCCCTATTAAAAAATAAATGCGTATTTACTTTTCTTTTCGTCATCAACAAATTCATCACCAGAACTTTCATTACCAGAAGTTTCTTCACCATAATATTCCTCTTCAGAACTTACATCAGTAATTTCAACATCTGTAAAAAAATTGTAATAATTATATAACAAACAAAAACGTTTTTATTATTTTTTATATAACATTATCTATAACAAGTTTATTTTGACTAATTTAGTCTCAAAGCTATGCACGATAAACAAATAAATGTGTAATTACATTTGTTTGGATAATCAGGATTATGAATATCTGTAAAAAAAAATTATATAATAAACAAAAACCAGTTTTAAGATATTATTATCTACAACAATTAACAGTATTTAAAATTGAGTTTATTTAGACTAAATTTTAGGACCTAATAAAAAATTATTAATCATTAAGTCACGCTACAAGGCGTTAGGACTATTTAGGATTAATAAATAAATGCTAGGTGTAATTACATTTTTCTACATATTCTGGAGCCTTGATTTCTGTAACAAAAATAAATTAAATAATTTTACTGTGAATAAAAACCCTTTATATATTTTATCTATAACAATATCTAAAACTGAGTTTATTTAGACTAATTATTAAACATTAAAATAGTTATATTTCGAATAACCATCAAAAAGTTTAGTCAGAAATATATAACTAAAACACTTAGAACTTAGAATTGAATTTCCATTGTTTTTGGTTTAATACAAATAATTATTATTATTGAAATTTTTATTAACAAATTATGATACTTACTTAATTCCTTGTATATTTTTTGTTGCAAACTATTTTCGTAATGAATGCATTCTAAAAAATGTTTTTTAAAAAAATAGTCATTCGTTAAATAAATTTTGCAAATATGACTTTATATAAAATATATATTATAGGGTGAAGGAAGGTATTTTCGTGGCATAAGCAATTTCGTGATATAGTTTGTTTGATCGTATCGCGTAATTCCCTAGTAGAAAATTGTCTTGAAAATCACACTGATTGTTAAAATAACTGTTATTACACATTCATTTTAATGTACATCGTTTCTTAAGATAGCAATACATATGGAAGTACATCATAAATCTCAATTTATAATAAAAATTATGCATCTATGACTTAATATAAAATAATATGATTTATTACTCCTGAGTCCTCTTCTAGCGACTGCAAACTCTGAAAACAACATTTTTTACTTAATATGTGCAAATACGTTCATACATTTGGAAACATTATTACCTGGTGCAGCTAACATTATAGCTATTTCCTCTAAAATAGACATAAAATAAATGGATTAGTTAATGATATTATTTAGCTATGATATATCACTGATAAATTTAGGTAGAGGTATGTAAATCAATGTTAAAATTTGTACGGAATGTATGCGTCATTATTTAAGCTTGAAAAGTTGATTAAAAAAACAATTTGTTTGAAAGAGGAGTATTGAGGAACATTCAAATTTGTGAAAACTTAAGATCACATTACATAAAAAAAAAACTAATGACAAAAAATGTAGTTATTAATAATTATAATTACCCATTGAATATCTTCCGCAAACAAATGATTTAATTACCTCATGCAATCTATCTAGAATAAACAAATAACGGGTTGAGTTATAAAGTATGTGATAGCAGTAAGTATATTATTTAAATATTTTTACACTATAGTTAGGTTTAGTAGGCACTGTGTAAGTATTATGTGTCAGTGTATTATTCTAAAGTACATACCTCCTGCTAGCTCGATATGTTTGTCTGAAATAAATAGATTGAAATAAGTTTATGCAAATATTTAAACATAGTGTTAAATTTGTATGATAAAAAACAAAATACTGACTTGTTTGGTCCATCTTATTCTTGTAGTCCGCTGTAAAAAAAATGTAATTATTGTACTTTTTTTTAGATTTTTAATTCCCTCGAGTAGGCAAGTGTAAACATAAAATACATTACAATTACCTATGTTAACTGCTAAAACAGTAACAACGACGAATGAAAATAAAAAACAAAAATGTTTCATCTTTATCTGCAAATAATAATAAACATAAAAGCCTTTATTAGACAAAGTCGTTTTGAACCGATATGTTTGTGTAGCTGACATGGGCAATTAGAAAATTAGAAAAACTTTATAAAATGTATTGAAAACTCACTGGAAATCTTTGAAGTTATGGTAGAACTGTTGTGGACTTCTATGCTGAAACAACAGTTTTAAAATGATTCTCTAGGCGACTCGATAACCGAAACGGTAAAATCTGAACAAGTTTTTCGGTATGCAAATATATTTTAGTACGCTTACTTGTTTGTGCAAATGTGAAACAAAGTTGAAACTATAGCTTTTTCAGCTATTTGTTTTACAGTATTGTTCATAAACTGCGATGGCATGAATACAATACACGGGTATCTTCAAAAATAAACAATACCATATGAAATTTTACGGTTAGCTGTTGTTTATCGAAGACCCATTGTTTTTTAGCATATTTTGTTTTGTTACAAACAACAAAAGGATTATTTTAGATTTTCGCCTTTGCATTTATATCTACGTATATAAAATATTTACACCTTACACAGATTTGGAATTAGAACACAAATGTTCCTATTCAAATGTTGGAATTATTTGCTAACAGTTTGTGTTTGCTATAATATTTGTAACAACATATGGTACTATCGTGCATGCAAAATCAAACGTTCTAAAATACAAATGATATGAAACATGATATGGCCAAAAACCCACTTATTTTTCCTCTAAATAAAAATATAATATAGTTAAAACTATAAAAATTGTATGCGTGATTAAAAATGATCAGAGTCGATACATACATACATAGATAGAATCATTTTCAAATTATAAAACAAGATGCATATCTGTAGATAAATGTATGTAATCATTTTCAAAAATGTGGACGGGGGAAACGTTTGAGAGACCAAAAGTTAAATTAATAAAATTTTAATTTTATAAATAAAGATACAGAATACAAATGTATAATAAGTTATAAGATACAAAATTCCGTATCTTCACATACTTGACACCATATTGTTTATCATCTATTACTGCTGTTATTAACTTTACTTCATTTGGATATGTAACTATGTACTTGGATTTATAGATATAATATATATATATATATATATGTATTTGTTTTTTTTAATTCGAATTCAAATTAATGTCAAGTGTACTTAAACTGTCATTTTATATATAATATAGTGATTGGAAAAAATTGTCCGTAATAAAGATTATTATTATTATTATTATTATAATTGCGACAGTCGATAAACTAATTTATACGGTCTCAATTCTCATTGTAATTGCTATTCTACATTTGGAACAATGAACTCTTAATAGCCTTTTAGGAATATTAGTTGTTGGAATACATCATCGAATAATTTACATCTGGCAGGGCAGTGGCGCAAACCCAGAGAAGCGGGGGAGGATGAGAAGTGTTTTTTTTTTTAATATTTTCTTTTAATTATCCTATTTATTGACTTATTATAATCCGTTTAAGCCCTATATCTCAATCACCGAACTTCATAGCTTATATTAGTTGCTTTTTTTTTACATTGTCAGGTTCACTTGTTTACATTGTTTAGGTAACTAATAAAAGCTCGAATTTATGCTGTTCAATTAGGATAAATCTTGATTTTAAATCAAACCCATTTTTACAAAAAAAAAAACAAATGTCTAATAGTATGTATCAAAAATAAACAATGCTACAATGGCGGGTGGTTGGTGGTCAAATTTCAGAAAAATAATAATTTATAAACATACAACGATATAGTAATCGTATTGACCTTAATACAATTTTAAACACATTATTGACAACGATTTATGTATATACATCTACAGATAGACATCAAAGTGTTCATTTGACAACGATTCTATCAATACATATGAATAACAATCCTAATAATTTTAATCACAAATACAATTTTTTATTAGTTTTACTAATTTTTTTTGTATTGTGGAAAACACATTTTTTTATGGCCATATTTTGTTTACAATTCATTGAGCAGCTATTGAAGTCTATTTTTTATAAAACACCAACTCGTGGTCTAAAAGTTAGATTGAAAGTAGATCAAATGTAGGGCTATAACATACACAATTTTCTGAGAAAACTGTATTGAAAAATTTTTCAAACAAAGGCGTCTTAAAAATCTAAAGGTATAGTAAATAAGTAGAATATTATAATGTGCACATATGTTGTGAGAATCATAATAAAAACATGTTAAGGCTTAACTCAAAAATGTTATAAGGTGACTCATGTACACCCATATTTCTGTTTGAAAAAGGCTATAGATATTATATTGCTTTAACATAATATAGTTGATACTTAGTTTACATAGGTGCATTTCAAAAAAAAAAAATGTGTTGTATTGTGGTGTGTGTAGTACTTGTATACTTTGATATTTAATAAGCGCAAAACTAATATGTTATAATACATAACGGCCATGTGATTACTGCTTAAGCTACAGACTAATATCTTATCAGCTATAGTTGTTGTTGTGACAATGGACAGTGTGCACAGTATGCAAAACATACAGCCTGTTGATAATACATTTTGTACTACTGTTGAAACACCAGAAAAAAAGTGGAACTGAGAAGGTATTCGTTTTAAAAGGTTAAATGAAAATATGCACATTGTTTTGGTTGTTTTTCCTAATATTGAATGTGAACTTTTTAAAAAGTAGGTCAAATGAGGCACATTTTAGGTTCCATTTCTAATCAATAGACATGCTACACGAATAAAACGGTAACAATTTCTGCACTAAATTAGAAATGAAAATAATCAAGCAGTTAAGGGCTTAATCGCAAATCTAAAAATGAAATTAAAAAAACATGGACAATTAGAAAAATATAAAATGTATTGAAAAACTTACTAGTAGTCTTAGAACTTAAGCCAGAACTCTTTTAAACTTCTATCTTAAAACAACAGTTTTAAAGTGATTCGCTTGCGACTTGGTAACCGAACAGTAACATATAAAATTTTCCAGTTAGTTGTTCATCGAAAACTGATTGTTTTTTAACAAAATTTTGTTTCGTTGTTTGTGTTGACTAGAATTAGGGCGTACGTAGGTGACATAAAAGTATTCGTTCAGTATTATTAATGGTTTTTACCAGGGTTCCGTTAACCGTTATTTATTCGTTCAGTTCAAAATTATGTTCATGAACGTTAACTAGGAATAACGTTATAACTTTTTTTACCCCGAGAACGTTATACCGAAAAACGTTTTATATTTTTTTGGTCCGAGAACGTTATAAAATATAAATTGAAAATTTATATCTTTACCTATACGTCATGTATTTGTTCCAAGAACGTCATTATAAATATTGTTGTATAGTTATACACCCTGAGAACATTTAACCGAATTTGCTATAATATCTATGGTACTATCATGCATGCAAATTCAAACGTTCAAAAATACATATAATGAAACAATATATGGCCAAAACACAAAATAAAGTACTCTAAATAAATACTCGTTTTCGATAAATAGCAAACCGTAAGATTTCGTATGATATTGTTTGAAAATTTTGTGTGTAACAACTTGGCGTCTAAAAAAACATCTGCTGTGACCGCATTATAATAATAAGTTCTTTAGCAATTGTAAAAAATTCATTCAGCAGCTATATATGACCTATTTATCATAAAACACCAACTTATGGTCTAAAAGTTTGATTGGAAGTAGATCAAGTGTAGGGCTACTATAAACATGTACAAATTTCTTATTAAATCTGTATTTTAACTGGTGTAATAAATGTATCGGTGGCTTTTTTTTAAACAGGAGTAAGCTAAAGTTTAAAGAATCCAAATGTCTATACACATAAAGTATTGTGTGATTTTGAACAAAAATTTTAAACAAAAATTGCATACAACACAATTTTTCCTAGGACGGAGGCCTCTTAGAAATCTAAAGGTGTAGTGAATAAGTAGAAAAATAACGTGCACACGATTTGTGGAATTTATTATAAAACTTATTTTTATGTGTAACGCAAAAAATAGTATTAACAAAAAATAGTATAGACAAAGTCGTTAATTAATTATGGACTCCTATGTGGAACTGAGAAGGTATTCGTTTTAAAATGTTAACTTTTTCACCACTGAACCGATTTGCTTGTGTAGTTAAAAAAATATATTTGCTTTTTTCACAATAATATATATTGCATAATTATTAAGTTGAAAAGTATGCACATTTTATTGGTTGTTTTTTCTGATACTAAATGTGAACTTTTTAAAAAGTAGGTGAAATGAGGCACATTTTAGGTTAGATTTCTAATTAATAGACATGCTACACGAATAAAACGGTGATCAATTTCTGTACTACATTAGAAATGAAAATAATCAATCGGTTAAGAGCTTATTGCAAATCTAAACACGTAATTAAAAAACATGGAAAATTAGAAAAACTTAATAAAAATGTTTAAAAAAACTCACTAGAAATCTTTCAAGTTATGGTAGAACTCTTGTGAACTTCAGTGTTAAAACAACAGTTTTAAAGTGATTCCACTTGTTGGCCACTTGTTAACCGAAACAGTAAAAACTTTAAACGTTTTTCAGCATGCAAATATATTTTGGTACGCTTACTTGTTTGTACAAATGTGCAGCAAAGTTTAAACTATTGTTTTTGTAGCTGTTTCTTTTACAATTACGATGGGCAACATACAGTACTTATTTTTTTCGACTTTATACAAAATACAAAATACGGGTATCCCTGATCTTCCAAGAATTATAGCAAATAACTATTTTGTACATAAAACAATATAACACAATATTTCGTAGGACCGAGACCTCATAAAAATCTAAAGGTTTGGTAAAAAAAAAATAGAATTATAATGTGCACGTATGTTGTGAGAATTATAATAAAAACATGTTATAAGGATTAACTTAAAAAATGTATTAGAGTGACTGTTGTACAAATATTTTGGTTTGAAAAAAAAACTATGGTTATTACATAATATATTGGTTAAACCTTATAAAAAGGCATAACAAATTTGGAAAAGTTGTTTTAATTTGTCACAATATAACTTATCGACATTTATTAAGAATAATGAATCCAAACCTTCACAGATATCTTTCTTAAAAAATAATATGTATAAACAATACCACATAAAATTTCACGGTTTGTTGCTTATCACAAACTAATTGCTTTTAGCGTATTTTGTTTTGTTGTTTGTGTTGCTATTCCAATGTGGGAATTATTATCTTGCCTAACCGTAGAACCCTGATGTTCCAATAATTATAGCAAATAACCATTTTGTACATAAAGATAGGATATTAGTATTTTTCAGCATGCAAATATATTTCAGTGCGTTTTACTTAAACAAATATTTTGTCACCCAAGTAGGTATGTCATGCATTCTAATCAACATCAATTCTCTACATAATCAAATTATATGTAATATTAAGTAATAGTTATCAATGACATACATTAGAACAATTTAATAGAATAATATTGTATCTTATTGTACAAAATAGTTATTCACTAGTTATTGGAACATCAGGGTTCCACGGTTAGGCAAGAAAACAATAATTCCAACATTTAAATAGGAACACAAAAAACAAACAAAATTAGACGTTTTTTTTTTTTTGCAAAATTGGGCTTGATTTTAAATTGAGATTTATCCTAATTGAACAGCATAAATTTGACCTTTTGTTAATAACTTGAAAAGTATTGCACACATGGAAATAATGCCTGTGACATAATTTTTCTAGGGACAAATGGTCATTGTATCATTTTTGTAAATAACGGTGAAAATTCCAAATCATTGATTTTTTCAAACGCACTATTGATGTAGTATATACTTTGATAAAATGTAAAGCTTATGATAATAATTTAAATATATAATCGTATAATATATATATATATATATATACATAAGTTATAGTTGTTTATTTTTAATAAATAGTATTAAATAGTACTGTAGCTGTTTCTCAATAACAAAAACCCTATTTTAATATTTTATGAGAAATTAAAAGTCATAAATTTATGACTTCCTTTGCAATTATTGATGTATTCAACTAGAAAGAAAAAATATATATAATACAATAATGGTTTCCGAGCTCAAAACTTTTTTTTTTCTGTAATAGTATTTCTCCTTTTCTTTGAAACTAAACAAAATCGGTACTAGTGAAATCCTTTGCGTTCCATAAAGTTTTACTATTTATACGGTAAAATTGAAAATTCAATTTTCCTAAAGAAAACAGTTTTTGTATAACATCATTATGGAGTTTTTTTTTCCGAATATTGCATAAGTTAGTTTGTGCCGTCGTCAGTTGCTGTGAAGAAATAACCAAACCATTAATATGAAATATTGTTAAAGGAGGTTTACAGAGTTTCTCATCAGTAACGTTTTGTTTAATAAAAACGAATAACTCACTTAGATGAAATCTGCTTTGAACCGGAAATGTTACTTAAACTAAATAGAGTAAAAGCTGTAATATTATTATTACATTTCACTGTACTTGACGATGAAGTAATAATTTAAAAAAATGTTTTTAATTGAAAATATTATATTCAACCGTGTTTTCTCATTAAACATATAACACATAAATAGATTCTTATAATTAAACAAACCGTAATAATAATAAATAATAAAATATCCAAACAAATCCATAATAACTCTATTGTAAAAATAGGTATATTACTATAACTTAACCCTAATCGGCTAGGGCGGCTGGTAAGCCTCGGGTTGTGTGCGGTAATAGCTGTCGGTGCAAGTACTTTGTCGTCTGATCATCTCTGTCGTCGTTATCCCTGAGACAAGTATTTCCTTCTGTCTTCGCCATCTTTTTTCGCCCATTCTTCGGTGCCGGCCAACGTGTCGACCAGTGTGCTTATTTCGTTCCACGCAAACTCCACGTCCTTTTGCTCGGTCAGACGGCTGCACACCACAAAACGGATGACCAGCTGCGATCGCACCGAAGCCGTAACCAAGTAGATCTGTCGGCGACTCATCAGGCTGTCGTACAGTTTTTTCGTCCAAACGTTGTCACCCTAATGGGGCCCAGATACAATGTTATAGCAAAAATCCGTTTCCGCTTAGCACGTGTCTTTATAACGAACGGTTTTACCTTTAACCGGAAGCACACGAGTCCCATGGTGACGGGCGTGACCACTTCGAACCTGCGGTCCTGTTCGACCAGTTGACCGAACAATTCCGCCAGCTGCACTTGCTTCTTAATGTGCGCCTGTAGTCCTTCGACGCCGTACAACCTCATGACGAACCACACTTTCAACGCCCTGAACCTTCTGCCCAACGGTATCTGCCAGTGCTACACAACGTGGACAGCAGTGTTAAAAACGCATGCCAACGGCAGTAGTGTCTCAAAAAAAAAAAAAAAAATGGTGGGGTTTCAAACGGCTGTAGGTTGAGAAGTATTGGACCTACAGCCATCTAGTGGAAGTCATTCGAAACTTGACAACTCCCTCTTTCGTCAAAGCCCTACCAGAGCGCCGTAGGTCCAATACTTCACCAACCTACAGCCGTTTGAAACCCCACCATTGTTTTTGAGACATATTTTCTACACTTACTCTGAAATCCGGTATTTGCGGGTCCTCGCTCTGGTAGCTGTGATTCAAATAGACCCTTTCCACGTTGAACGCGTTCACCAGGTGCGTGGCGTTTTTCACCCACAAAGCGGAACAATCGAAATTGACCAAAAGCCATTTGTGCAAGTTCACGTCGAACGAGTCGGCGAATTCGACGCCGGCCATTAAATGCCTGTACTCGGGAAGTATGAATGCGGCACCTAAAAAGTTAAGCGAATGCAAACATTTAAGAAAAAAACCGAGTGGCGAACAATTTCATTGCAGACATCTTGGAGTTATGGCGTCCGACATTTTGTACTCAGTCAAGCCCAAATAATATTGGCAATCATTAATTCCCTCACTAACCGAGGAGATAACATTGACTCTAATTTGTGCGAACGGAAAACATTTTCGTTAATTTAACAAAGACAAATTGGGAGCTCAACTGGGTGACATATCTGCTGTGTCAGAGGACTGAAAATTTATGGGTAGTAATGGTTAGAATTTACTATAATCTCTTGCATTTCACCCACAACTAGAGGAACTTGTGACTGTGCTTGATTGTTTGCTGACACGTTGTTTTTAGAGCCTGAACAAGTTTAGAAGGGTTTGAACAAAATTCCAATCAGTACCTGCGTAGGCTGCGTCGACGTGCAACCAGATATTGTTTTCGTTGCAGATCGGACCCAACTCTTCGAGACAGTCAAAGGCGCAAGTGCCCGTGGTGCCCAAGGTGGCGACCACATAACAAGGGATGAGTCCTTTGGCGCGATCCTCCTCGACGGCTTTCAACAAGACCGGACCGGTCAAACGGCCGTTCTCGTCCGACTTGAGCAATCGCATGGGCATCGATCCGAGCAGACCGGATTTTTCCACGCTCGAATTGGATTGATCTGTCGGACATGATAATATGTTCAATTTTTTTTGCAAAATAAATCACTTGTGCGAAACAGCCATATGACAAGTGTCACATAAAATTTGGGAAACATCCGGTAAAATTACCTGAAGTGTAAGCAATAAGTTTCGCTTTTATTTCTCCGTCTTCCAAAAGGGGATTTATTGTTTTCACGTGTTTAGTCATGCGGTCTTTGGCCGCCAGCAAGCACACGAATGTGGCTTCCGACGCACTGCCCTGGAAAATAACACAACGTAGCCAGTATAATAAAATAATATTTCTCAATGTACCAGTGTACTGTGTATTTAATGCAAAGATAACCTGGCGAAAAGAAGAAATTAACGTATGAAAACATGATTGAGATGATTTTATCAAAAGACAGATCTACAACCACTAAACTATATACATGGTAGGCGCGCAAATTGATCCCACACGGATTCCGCCATCTTGATTCCTGTCATGGAAAAAATGGTGCAACACCATTTATTCCATGATAAAAATCTGATATCAACAATACGGTAAGTGTGATAACAGAACGGAATCAAAATGGTGGCTCACTTTTATTATTCATGAAAAATAAGCATCATACGCCTTTCATGTATATAGATCAGTGTCCACAACTAATTGGCTTTTCTGGATTCAATTTTTTTTTGTTATCCAATTGCACGATGAAATTATTGTTTTAAAAACAGGTATATATTATTTGATTTGCCCTTACAAAAAATGCGTAAAAATACCTGTATAATACCACCGCCGGGTCCTTCGGACTCGTTTAAGAACTCTTTAGGTATCTGCAACATTTTCCCGAACCAATTCATTACTTGCACCTCGAGTTCGGTGCACGCCGGACTGGTAATCTGCGGAAAACAAAATATATTGTACTCAAATAATAAACAAAATTAGTTTAGCCAAATTTTAACGACGGGTCAGACTTTCCGCTGACCGTTGTAAACCAATTGTAATTCAATGGGGAAAAAATCCGGAAAAGCTTACCCAAGAAAACCCTATGCATCCGATGCCGGTGGACAACAAATCCCCAACGATGGCCGGGTACGAATTGGCAGTGGGGAAGAACCCGTGGAATTGCGGCGATTGCCAATGCGTGATGCCGGGCATAATGATTTTTTCAACATCCGCTATCACCGTCTTCCAGTCTTCGCCCTTAACCGGAGCCTCTGCCGGCACCAGGTCGTACAGGTATCCCGGTTTCACTGAAGATAAAACTGGCCTAAAACAATCCAGCAACAGCACGGTCAGCATAATATTATGGGAATAACACTATAGTAGTCATCGGTAAAGGTGGCCACGAAATCCTGCAAAACACACATTCCAACAAGATTCGGACACAAATTGACCTAATCCATCCTAGCCGGGTCAAATGAACATTTAAACATCTTCTTCTTCTTCGCCTTACACTCCCGACTACATGGGGTCGGCCACCCTAGTCCTGCACATCTTTTGCCGTCTTCAAATTACTAAATATTTATCTTTTCAGTATTTTCTCCATTGTTCTAAAAACTCTTGGAACTTAAATGGTAACGCACATAGTGTTTATCAACTTTCTTAATTGAGAATAATTTACTAAAAATGTCGACTGGTCGATAACTGGTATTGAATAAACAGTTTTAAAGTTAATAAAGTTTTATATGATTGTTCTCGATTTAAAAAACAAATTCAATCATATGTTAAGTTTCAAAAGTTGATAAAGCTTTAGAAAATGCTAAAAAAAGATGAAAAACTCGATTATTGTTGTATAAAATATTTTCAAAAATAATAGCTGCACAATTGCAAATATCACCTTAAGAGTAAACTAAAGTATAAGGCGTTAAAATAATTACCCTGTACAATGGATAGCAAACCCAAAACGGCCCCAATATTTGTAATATTTTTTTACCAATTTTGATTTATGCAAGTAATTATTGTCGGTGTAATTATTTACCTGTCACGAACGTTCTCGGTATAGTCGGCTATGTAATCAACGACCGCCTTGGCGAACTCTCGGAACTGTTCGGAATCCATAGCGTTTTCTAATTAGTGCTTCTTCAAGTGGAAAAACCTAAAACAAAGCAATCGGTGTACTCATAAAAACTATTTTATAAAAAAAAAAACCGATTAAAACGCGTTTTCAACGCCTCCGGAGAGGTAATTCTCCCTACTGGTTAAGTACCTATTTACAAAATTGTATTAACAAGCCATCGGGCGTTAGCGAATAATGTGATCGTTATGTTAGGATATTATAATTTGTCGAGTAACACCGTTTTTGGCGCATAAAAAAACACCAGCGCTGTAGTAATAACTACAACAGTACACTAATTAGCGTGAATCCAATTAATAACGACATGTCATCCGAACAATGATTGGCGAGAAATTAGCAAACGGTCGATTTCCACTTAGTAGTCTCGAGAACTTTTGTAGGCGTTATTGTGTGAACTTTGAATCAAACCAAATAGGCGCTTGTCTGATTGATATACTGTAGTTCTGGTAGACAAACAAAACGTTTATCATGTGTCTTATTGTTATATAGTTCCGCTTTTGAAAATCATTTCTGCGTGTACCGCGCCGGTGTTAAGGACGACATCACTGCTGTATAGATAGGTACCTATTCGACGGAGGCCAATATATGGGTAACAACATGTCAAAGGATAACAATAGCCCGGTTTTTTTCTTTTTCAATTAAAACAAGGTCTAACAAATAATATAATCCAATAAAAATAACGGTCGGCACGACGAAGGTGACACAGCGTGCGTAGGTATGCGCCGCACATATATTATTATACACCTTTTGAATTATGATAAATCCAAATGCAATTTTTGTATTACGGTTATACTGTGTGTTTTGTTATTTATGAATTTGTTCAATTGGATTGTTTCGGGGCTGCCGGTGGAAAAAAATATAATATATTTATCTTCCTGAACCACCACCCGGATCTAAGCTGCTGCTCATCCCGTCCAGCCCCACGTGGTATTACAGCTTATGCCTCCCCCCCCCCCATTTCTATATAATCCATTCGACGAACCTTTTTTTTTTTTTTCCCCTTTTGTACTTACACGACAACAATCCGTAATCCCGGATTATGTAGGATTTCGACTTAAAAGTTTACACAGATTTCCTAGAAAAAAAATTATACAAACAAAATAAAAGGAAGAACAACAAATTCGATTGGCCAACAAAAACTTGCTATATTAACATCAAACAGTGCAACTCTTACATTTTGTATGCAATGTAAATTTAAGACCAAACTATAATTTTGCAAAGCTAATCAAAAAACTTTTCATTACCTCAAAACTAAAATACCATTACACGTTTGCCCAAAGGCTATATTATCATGTTGTATACTTAAGACGGCCGATTTGGCGATTGATGGGTCGCACAGGGTCGACGGTGTTAATCAGTACTGTGTCTTCGACGGTCATTACACTCGGCTATTTGTTTGCCTTTTTGAAGAGCGACCTTAACTGTTACAATTTATTAACAACACAAACCCGACCCAGGCCGAGAGCAGGGTGTACAGCTATATTTTTAATTTATTTTTCAAGCTTTACCGCCACCCCAGTGCCAACCTTTTGGAGGTTGTACAGTGAAAAAGTTTGCGAATTAACGAACCCTTTTTAATTTTTTACTAATTATCATAAATAATTTATTCCATCCTAGTTATTAAAATGATTAACTGCAACAGTTGTCTCGTCCTGTATTTCGCAGTGAAAAAATGAACACAGGACGCAAAGAAAGGCCAAAGATCTAGGCTTGTCAAAAAAATTAATATAGATCAGAATAAACTTTTAAAAAACATGTAGACATATTTTTTTTCGTCCACTCTTTCTAATAACTAAGAAAAAAAATTCGTTGACAAGCTTAGGGATTTGAAATAAAATAATATTTCTTATAATTTACATATTTACTGTCAAGAAATTTAATACTGACTTATTTATACTGCAAATCCCGTTAACACTGATTAAATTTGTTTTTCCAAGTGAATTGTTAAACAAAATTTTTTAATTAAGTTATTTTTAGATTACAGAAATTTAATTTAAAAAAAAAAACAAGAAAGGACGACAAGTACCGACAACTTTGGATAATAATAAATATACATTTATGTACCTATTACAGTACATTAGAGTTGGTAATTGATCAACAACACAAAAACAGCTTTGCCTAATATTGAAAACTTTTTGAAAATCATCTCTTGAGATAAATCAAAATAAATATACATTGATAGGTATTAATGTATGAAAACACACAGAATAGCAAACAAAAATAACGCGAAAACCTAACAACTAATTTTGAGAATTTTTAAACTTTTAAAAAACTTTTACCGCCAGAACTGTTCAAAACAGTTTAGGTTAGGTATAATTGTAAAGACAAAAAATGGAACTTACCTTATTCCAATCTGTAGGGTTTTTTTTTTTAGTATCTCAATAGTGTTCCTGCTCCAGTAAACTCCACTACTACACTGAATGCGGTACCAAAAGTCTTGTTACTATAATAACAATGTACTATTATTATTATTATGTCTGCTCTGGTCTTCACATGACATTGTGTGAGCCGTCATCGCTCATCCCTCTCCATTACTTAAGTTTTCGCCTAAGACTATTATTATTATGATGATCATCATTTTTTTTTTTTTTTTTCATTTTCTTTATACCGGTATTGAGCTAGTCGGTTCCGGTATGTTGTTGTCGCGGCTATTGTGAATAGGTTATTTTTTTTACGCGCAATTATTATTAATATTTTTTTTTTTTTTCAAGAAAATACGTTTTTTATTAATCATAATTGTTTTCCCTATAGCCTATAATAACATTATAATATACTACAATGGCCAACAATATTGCTGTTGTGACGTCAACATGACTTTCTTTTTAGGTAAAAAAAAAAAAAAATTAAAAAGTTTGGTTCATCTTGTTTTCAAAAAAACCAAGTTGAAATTCGGAACATTCGCTTGTACGTTTGATTTTATTTGAAATTCGGTGCCAGAAGGATTTTTCAACAACCTGTTTAACTGGCCGGCAACCACCGCGTGATCGTTACTTTTACATATTAAAATGATTTATTTATAGCCACTGTAAATCAATTTTTTTTTTTTACCTATGTTTGAACTCTTTAATAGCCGTGCGATGATCTCAGACCGTAAAATTATAACCGTCGGTCATCCCAATTAATTGATTGTGATTATAAAAATCATAATACCTATCCTACGACATGGTTCTTGTTAATTGCATGAAACATCTACGTTGTAATTTTTTCTACTGTCTTTTTTTTTCAGACAACATACTTGCAGACGAGTTAATTTGTTTATTCCGCTAATTTAATATGTAAATAATGTGTTTTACTTTCCCCGGAGAATAAAGGAAATTAAATAACTGTACCTGTACACGGTGACCGCAGTTTAACGTGAGACACACATTTTCTCTTAAGATAATTGCAATTTTGAATTTTTTTAAATTTTAAGCCTTAAGTTGTAACGGTCCTATTCGTTTAATTAACTTTTTAGATTAAGGACAATCTGCTGAAAACGCCGAATGGTCCAGTTTTGGATAATTACACTTTTAATGCGGTAGACATCAAAATAATACAACACTCCAATCTTCGTCCTTTTCTAAATTTTATACTTTAGTAACTTTAAATGTAATAACACAAAGCTGGTTATAGACCAGTCAAAAGTTATCATTTGTCTTTCAAAAGTTGATAAGAGCTTTGGAAAATATTGAAAATATTTAGTAATTTTATGACATTTTGTAAACAACATAAATACAAATTTTTTTCAAAAAGAAAACCTACTAAAATGCAAAATGAGGTTTTTACGTTAAATTGATCAGCCTAAACTACTCGGATTGTGTGTATTTATAACGCAGCAGTTCCATGCATTATCTACAATGCCACAAACAGACCTCTTAAAATAACAAAAACTTGATTTAATTCTAAAATTCTTAAAAAAAAAAAAAATTATAAGCTTAAAAAACTCATTAAAAAAATATCAATTATGTGGATCTAGCAGTCACAATTTCAATAGAATATTACAATTTTTCTAGGAACGCTTCTAACCCCCTAAAAAGCCTCAAATGGGTTTGTGGGGGTTGGAAAAAATTGGGATTTAAGAGCTAATAAAGACTGAAGTCAGGTCCATTCTGATCGACTAATACTAAACGTTTTCACCCTAATACTGAAAATACAGTTTTAAGTACCTTGTTGGCAGTGATTATAAATCAATTTAATGGAAATATAATATATAAATTAATAAATCGTTGTATTAGTAAAAATTTTAATATATAATTATTATCAATTGAAATCAGCTTTTTGCATAAGTCTAAGTCCTTTTTTTAAACCTATAAAGCATTTTTTTTAATGACAAGTAAAAGCTATGCAATCAAGTAAAACATGTTTCAAATAAATAATAACAAATTCGGTTCAAAAATTAGTAATAAACTTAAAAGTGATAAATTTTTTTTAAAAAAACCCTATTTGTATCTGTTTCATAATAAATTCATATGTTTTATTATAGAATTTTATACTATTTAATATTGTATACCTAGTAAAGATTATCGAACAATTCAATTTACAAGTCAACATTCGAATGCATAAAGCGAAAAGGGACCTCTTGTCGGCTAAGTTGATTTAAAGTTCAAAAGCGCAATAGCTAAACAAGCATCCATTAACTATAAAAATCATTGTTTAGGCATCACAAAATAAATGCCTTGTCTCGAGTTGTTCAAAAATCAATCAGGGTTTACAAATGAACAATTTTGGAAAATGCCTACAAGAAGCCTTTCCGAATTGAACGTCATAAATACATATAAATATAATTAATAGTTTAAAATGGAAACTAATCGTTTTGTGTTTGTTCGAAGGAACATTTTTCAGTTTTAATCAAACATCAAATTATTTAGTATATATAGATCAATAAAAAGACTCACCGGTAAAACGATAATGTATATTATCTGTATTGAAATAAAATATTCGAATCGGTCCAAGCAAGCTGTAGCTTCCTGTAGTGCCGGTGATAATTGATATGTTAACAGCTCGAAACGAAATTCTGTATGTACTTTTTAAAATGCTTAATATGTAACAGCTGGAAAAAATCAATATTATTTACTTGATAAAATTCTTAATGATTCCGGACCGGCGGCGCACTCCTCACAAGACGTTGCACTGGCGCCCGGATACTTTTATACTGGAATAAAAATAGATAAATTATCGGAGGAAGATCTACGGTAAAACGATCATTTTTTTTTTTTTTTAATATTATATCATTACCACTTTACAGAAGCTCGGTCGATTATCATGTACATATACATGCTTCGAATCGCTTTTTTAACCATAACAAAGGGAGTTACCGGGCTGGCAATGATTTTTTTTTATGATTTTTTTTTTCAGCGATTTCACCTTGGCCACCGTCAAGAAGTCGACCTGCAGAGAGACTTACATAAGTCACCACTCCACGGTAATGGTGTGTGTGTGTGTGTGTGGATCTATAACTATTGATCCGTGGCCTCAAGGGCAAGGACGGGGAAACAAACGTGTTCGTCATCTCGTCGGCGCACACGAGGTTAATTATTATTGTTATTATTATTATTATAATTATAAAAAAAAAAAAAAACAAATAATTCACGTGCCAAATTCTAAAAACATTGAGAAAGGGAAGGGTCGAAAAATTGTAAGTACATAATAACCGTTCAAATGCAACGCGCTATACTTAGGCGGGCACCGTTAACAAAAGTGCCAATTTCGATACTTGCTCTCATCAAGGATATTATCGTTTCCTTCGATAGGACGGTGACTTGGAATTAAAAAACCAAAATAGCGTCCCAATGGGTAAGGAAGTGCGAACGGCGTAATTCAATGTAACACAAAAACACTACAATAATATTGTGTAATCGAGGTATGTATTTCCATGCAAAATGTGTAAGCAAAACAAAATAAAAATGCTGAGATTTTGAGTCAAACATGGACGTGCGGGGCAGCACATTAATGTCTTCGGGGCTTTGTATATAAATAAACAAATCAAGCAAACTAGTAAATGGTTATAGTTCTTGGTTTAACTCCTAGCCTAAAGTGCATAACTACAACGCCATCTGACCAGCATGTTGTCAATCATTTCAATCGACGTTTGTTTTGGTAACAAAAAACCAATGTTCATTTTTTACAATAATATGTTATTATAAATATTTGTCGAATTAAATCCGGTTATAGATACACAAGTATAAACGGTTTGATTTATAAATTGTTATAACAGCTATCAACTCTGTTCGACATTGCATTCATCTTCCAAACGCCTAGCCTAGAAGAAGGCCTGCAATATGCTTCATAAGAAATTCATTTTTTTTTTTTTTATACAATGTGATCTTAATTTTTCACAATTTTATTCGTTTTCACCCCCCTCCCAACTTGGTTTGTAACTTCAATAACTTAAAAAAAATAGCTATCCAAAACTGATTATCGACCAGTCAAAATGTACATAAATTGTGATCACATTGTATAAGAACATTCATCATCAAGCTTAACATTTAAGGCCCAACACTGCCATCACGAGATGATGGTATAAAAAACATTATGTCGAAAAAAAAAAATTAAATTATTAATTAAACCCTATGAGATATATTGAGTGGCCCTCGACAAATTGATCACTCTGTTTGTAACCGTACTTACAAAAAAAATTATTTGTGTTTTTGCAGCACCCTGTGATCGATTTAGCCAAACACACAGACAGACCTAACCGTTAGACGTTTAGCTATAACTGCCATAATCCCAAAAATATATCTCCCACACAAATGACGGCATTAGGTGCTTATCCCAAATCCCCAAAGTTCTGTCCATACAAATCCGAGGTCGCCTCGCACTGTCCTCTTGTCATATTTATTTTTATCTGAAGCTTTCCAGCCTTTAAACCATCTAGTCTTATTGCACCGGTCGCGTCCAACTCGTTATTATTGTTCTAAAACGTTTAAAATTACTTCTGGTGTGCCTCGAGGGTCTATATTTAGCATATATTCAACGGGTTAGCTCTCCATAAGCACCCCTAGGTTTTGAATAATTTACCGGTAATTAGCATACATGTTTTAATTTTTAAAACTTAATAAAGATTCGGTTACAAAAAAATAATTTATGTATTGCCAGATGAATATTTCAATTGATTTTGCAAAAAAAAAAAATGGATTCGTGGAAAATAATTAATTGGTTATGGTAAATAGTTAATTATGTAAAAACCAAATAAACAATTTTATCAGTTCACGTGTAGTTGAATTTACTGTAAATTTAGGTACTGACTTTATATTTTAGTTTAGCTGTTTTGCATTTGTAGTTATATGCTAACCTTATGGTGGTTCAATAATATTGTTAGAGATTTTTGTCGTTAACTTTTGTTAACCAACCAATACAAACTACCAACGTTTTTTTATTTTATTTTAGTATTTCTTATTATTATCTAGTCGATGACATTACAAGTCAATCTGCAATCAACTTTACCATGCTGTACAGTGATATATTTATACATATTTTTTTTCGTAGATTAAATTATATTATGGTATAATCGTTTAATTAAATTTAGTACCGTCAAGTATAACATTATTTATGACTAAATTTATCACTAAATCTTGTTTATTATTAAAATTATTGTGCCATGTTTCTTTCGAGTTGCCTAAAATTTGAGAATTTTTCTAATATTTTTTTCAGAAAGTTTCAGAAAACCGTACAGATAATGTGTAAATTTCAAACCGATGTATCCATAAAAACAAAAGAGGTAAAAAATTCATAGAAAATTTGAGAAAACGAAAAATTATCTTATTTTTTTACACATGATTATTTCAACCATATTGAATGCTGTGGTCGTTTTTTCTAGGAATTTTGTTTTTTAACCGTTTTTTTTTTTTTATGGAGATATCAATTTGAAACATTGCACTAGATGTGCATAATTTTATTTAGTGCACTATTATTTTTACACACATACTTTCTATTAGAAGTTTATATTATGTTACCCATGTGTATTATATAATAACCATCGTGTACCTTTAGATTTTCTTAATGAAGTTCTTCTACTCGCTATATCGAGCCGTCCCACCGTAGAAGTGCCCCAAATGAAAGTCAATTATTAAGTTATACTTGCGCCACTCCGTCTCGCTCCAACAACCTGTGAAATGAAACTTTCGCTTCGGTTCCGGTCTAATTTCCTTTTTGCGTTTGCAGACTTAACGAATTTTTGTTTTTAATCTCCCGTCCCTTCGAGAAGAACAAAACGAAAAACTTGCTCACTTGCTGCCGTAGAAAATAATACGTTTGGCTTCATTGGATTTTCGATTGACCATTCCATTGACAAGTAGGTAGGTACATCACGTTAAAACCTATCTGTTGAAATAGAGATAAATTTAATTTACAGGTAATGTATTCTTCTTAGAATTGCAATAACTGTACAATATTTTGCATCTAGAACATTATTTGGCATAGGCATCACTAGGGGGGTGCTGGGGAGACTTTTGCACCCCCAAAAATTGAAACCCCAATTCTTGATTTGTACGCATACAATTTTAACAAAATTTATAATTGTATGCTAGTTTTAAAATTAAGCATTTTTATTAAGCTTGTTGAATATTTTTTTGTTCCAAATAAATGTGTACATACTGTTTAAAATAAAATTTATTATAAACATTTTATTTCCCCCAACACTTTTATATTTTAATAATATTTTTTTTTTTAATGATTTAAAACAATTGTTATGTGTATAAAATGTATGTGTCACGCACTTATATTGAACCAAATTTAAACTAAAAAAAAACTTACAATATTAAACATTGTCTGATCAATTTATGAGGGACTTTGTTGAATAGGGCTTTTCTTTTAAGTAAAAAATTAAAGGTATTTAACATTATTTAAAATTGTAGTTAATTTTCGGTTGTTTTCAAAGTAATTGACATTTAAAATAAAATGTGCTACAATTGACTGGTAAATATTGTTCTTGTAGTAAAATTATTTTTTACTTTTTAGTTCACTTTTTTTAGAAAAGCATGTTTTAATAAAGTTTTTTATTTATTTATGTTTTAAAAAATTAGGCCTTGCCAAGTTAAGGGTTAACGCATAGTTTTTGCCAACGTTTTGTCAAAAACATTAGTTTTTAACCCTTTGAGTCGCACATTAATTTTGTTTTTAATTTTTCAGTTTATTTTGATGGTGGTTTCAATAAGATTCTACAATTCACAATTGCAAAAAAAAAATATTTCATAGGTGGTTTCAATATAATACCACTATGACTCAAAGGGTTAAAATTGTCACAAGTTAATGGTTTTTTCTATTGGGAAAAAAAACTATTATTTTTAAGTGTTTTTCTTGGATAAACCAAAAAAAAACACAGAATTTGTCCGACAAATACACTCCTATATTTTATATCGTTATGTAATTATTGTTTATTACATTATATATATTTTTTTTAACAAAAATCAAAACCACATCTCTGCGTAAGTTGTGGTTGGATTAATGCGATAATTATATTATTATATTATGTGCCCGACGGCGACAATTGGGTACCTATCTTAATTATTACTCACAGTCTTAGTTTTTTAAAAGTTATCCAACAACACACACACACTGAGCCGAGTTTCGCAACAGTAACCTTAACCGTGGCAATGCGTTTGCGGTCACAGCTAACTATATATATATATATAAATAGTATACCCATTTGTGTACAGGTATACCTATTATTGTATTTTTCCAGTAGATACTCAAAACAGTAATTATCGTTAACGTGCGGTGAATGATCACTGCGGGAACACATTTTGCCAAGTTTTTTTTTTTTTTGTTTTCTCAGGTATATTATATAGATAATGGATGGAAATATTATACAGTTGTAAACCTACAATGAGTAATCATCGATCACCACCAGTACCTATACTGGCAGGTTAGGTCCCCAATAGGATTAAAACATTATAATCTAGTGTATAATATATAGGGCTAGGGAAGTCTTCTAAAATCATTCGAGAACCTAACCAAACAGACACAGCCCCCCAAGTATAAGGCTTATAATTATTTTATACTGAAATTCTGGTTTTTAATAAGTCTAAACTTCCTTAGCACCCCCCCCCCCTTTAATAGGTGACAAATAATTTAACATTTACCCGGCCAACTGCATAAGTAAGTATACCTTACCTTCAGTGCCAGTGTTGTGCAAATTCTTATTCGAGCAATGTTATCTATAAAAGTGAAAAATGATTTTACTACAAAAATATTTACCAATCATGTATAGCACTTTTTTTTTTTTTACAAACGTCAATTACTTTGAAAACGACCGAAAATTAACTACAATTTTTTAATAATGTTAAACATCTTTCATTTTTTTACTAAAAAGAAAAAGCGTGGCGCCTTATTCAACAAAGTCCCTTATAAATCTATCAGATAATGTTTAATGTTGTAAGTTTTTTTGCAATTTAAATTTGGTTCAATATAATAGTGTGTGACACATACATCTAATAGTACTTAATGAATTTGGACTTTGTTGAATTTATTTTTGTATACATAACAATTGTTTTAAATAATTTAAAAAACACATTAAATAAAAGTGTAAGGGAAATAAAATGTTCATAACAATTTTATTTAAAACAGTACGTACACATTTATTTGGAACAAAAAAATATTTAACAAGCTTAATAAAAATGCCAATTATTAATTAAATCAAAATTGTCCAGGTTTTCTTTCGATAATTCGTTTAGTTTTGAAAATTGTTAAGTAACATTCGTATTTCCAAATTTGATTTATGATAATATTAAGTATATATTTACTATATGTGAGTGGGCGTATCGCAAATCGTTTAAGAGTCGTCAGCCATTTCTTGTAGCCAAACTAATTCATATTTTTTCTTTTTTAAGACTATAATAAAAAAATATTTACTATTATAATAATAAATAACTTAAATCTAACGAATAACATATTATATAAGACTATCGTTTGATTATGAATTAAAGCAAGTCACACAATTAATATTTTCTCCTGTCGTACGTCTGAGCAAATATATTATAATATACTTTTATGTTATTTAAAATGTAACCACGAGTACAAAACACTTTTTTTTTCATTTTAGTTATTCAAATATTATAATTTTGGTACATAGCTTAGTGTTCATAGATCATCAACCAATATAAAAATAATTTTCAATTCCAACTCATTTTATACAAAAAAAAAAGAAGCTAAATCATCTTTTAAAAACTTTGAATTTATATAATAAAAATTGTAGAAAAATACCATTAACATATCCTAGTTCGGTTTCGTAAGCAAATTAATAACATCGAGAAAATATTGTTTTTCATTTATAACATTATGGCACATAAAATATGATTAACAAAAACTGACTGTAATTATTTCGGTTTTTAATAACACTTCATTGATGACAAATGAATTAATATTATTAGAGTTTGGTTCCAAATTTTTCATCAAACTTTTTGGAAATCAAAACAATATTCGCAAGGACTATCAAGCAAGACTGTCTGTGATTTTTACAAATTATATTATATAATAATAGTTGTTACAACGAAATTCATGAGAATTTAATGTAAACTAATAAACTACAAAAATTCATTTTATCGAAATTACAAAAATCGTAATAGCTGAAATGGATTTCTTATTAAATTTACAATACAACATACTTGATAGAACATAATAATAATATGAATCGTAACTAAGCGTATATCACCTGTGTTGTCCTGGACCTCGAATCTAACATTAATTTATAATAGGTAAGAAAATATGTAAATTACAAATATAGCTTACATGTATTAAATAATTTAAATGAATTATGAAAATATCAAAATCACTATGGAGAAAATAAACAAGTCCTTGGAAAAAAGTTCAACGAAAAATAAATTAACAAAATAAAAGAGCTGCAACTCTTATATGTCGAGCGACAAGTTCTTAGTCTAAATCTATTCTACTAGGTTTTGCCGCGTTATCATCGTCATCTTTGTCAGAGGACTCCGCTTGCTTGGACGTGTCTCCGTCATCAAAGTCGTCCCATTCTTCGGTCAGGTCAACGGGCTTGACGACTTTTTCTTGCGCCGCATCTTCTAGGGTGACCGTTTCGACTTCGGTGGCTTCTTCGCATTCTGGCGTTTCGTCTTTAACTAGGTTTTCCGATTCTTTCAGGACGTCGTCGTTGTTCAGCGTGACTTCTTCGACTTTATCGCTGCCTTTGTTTTCGGCTATAATTTTAGAACCGGGCGGCAGAGACGAACTGTCCACTACAGGAATAAGTATCTCTTTTGACGACGTCTCGTGGAGTTTGTGGAAATTTCTCAAATGTGCTTTGAGCATGAGGCTCGACCGGAATATTCTGGAACATTCATTGCATGTGTAATTGTTTAACATTTCCCGTTTCGGAGACTGCGAGCTAATGCATTTATTCAAAATTTTATGTCGATTTAAATGCACATCTGTCGTGGCGATAAAGCCGCATTTGCTGCATTTGGGAAATTTGTACTCATCCGGAGGCGTGATGTTGTGTTTGGTGTACATGTGATGAATCTGTAGACTTTTACGAACTGAGAAATGGCCACAGTGTTCACAAATGCGAGTATCTTCTTTTTCGTTGTGTTTTTCGACCAAGTGCCGCCTGAACGTTAAGTAGGTGTCCAATTTTAAAGGGTCCGACTCGGTTCCGCATAGATCGCACGACCACGGCCCTTTAGTGTTGTTTATGTCCGGTTTCACTTTGTGCGTGGTCAAAGGTTCCTTGACGCTGGTGCCGGCCGGTAGTATTTTGTTCACCGAATTGGGCGTGTTGATAATTATGCTCTCAAACTGACTGTGGTTGCTACTCGACATTATTTTCAATTTAATATTGCCTTTGCTCTGCAACAAGTGAGGGAATTTCTTTAAGATTTCCTGTACCACTTTGCTGTTGGTGTTCTCCGGGTTGGTATCGCTGACGATTTTTAATTTCTTGCCCGCCGGAGACGACGTGGCAGACTGAACCACCTCACCTTTGGTGACCTGAGGCTTTTTGTTTTCGTTTTTGCCGATTACTTCTCCGTTGGCAGCTCGTTTAAGCATTGCTCTGGCGCATTCTAAATTTTCTTGTTTAATCAACGGCTCGCTGTCGTACCGCGGCAATTCGAATGTATTTTCTAAAAATTCGGGCACATCTTCGGCGTCGCAATCGAAACGCATGGGTTTGTGTTCGCTCAACACGTCTTTGACTTTCATCGTGTTGATAAAAGTCGAAGCGGGCGTATGTTCGGGCGGTGATCTCACGGTCGTGTTGAATTGTACAATCTGTTTTTTCGCCGGTCTGTATTGGTTCAGAGCGATGGCCGAATGCGGCTTGGAAGAGGACGCAATCCCCTGGTACTCGAGCGTTTTGTTCAACGCCCCAGACTGAGACTCCAAAAGCTTGAGTAGGACATTCACTTGTAACATGTCAGCGACCTCGAGCAATGCCAAACGTGAATCTTCTGTATAATGAAGCTGTCCCGTGTACATAAACATCACCACACTCTTGACGGCGTTAAAGTTTAGATGGGCGGGCATGGTCATGGAAGTATCGCTGTTTGGATGGGAAACAAAATAATCTGAACACGTGTTTAAAACAACGCGGTGAACTTTGAACGATTCGTTGGTTGTAGAACGAATAGTGTAATCGCAATACTCGTCATTTTTCGCCAAATTATTAAGCCGTTGCATGAAAAAATTGCCCCAGTTGTCAATTTTCAACTGACTTGGAGCTCCCATGATTGCAATATAGTACCTAAAAATATAAAACTACAATTAAACTCAAACTCTTATCAATATGTTCTAAGTTTTTTAATATAATTTTAAGACACAATGCTCTTTAAGTTGTTCATTGTGTATTGATATTGGTCTGATAGCTGTCATAACATATTATTTAACAAATTTATTTAAATAATTTTTTTGTCGAACTGAAAATTAATATGTAATAACTGTGCGTGTTTCAACAATAAATCAGCAAATTGTAAATGATTTAAATTTCTACTTAAAATGATTTTATGTTTTTAACAAATTTATTTATTTTTACATAAACCTATCTAGTTTTTGATATGGTTACCTCACTTGAATTTTTACAGATCAAGACTCGATTAATAAAAGTACTATACCTACATTTTGTATTAAATAATAATATTACTATATATAAATTAATATGTTTTATTATTGTATTGGGATATTTGAAACACTTTTTAAAACTATATTTTAAAGATCGTATTGAAGAAATTCGGCTTGATAATTCCAGATTTAAATGAAACGTAACAATTATAAGTAATACACGCGACACAGCGATGAAACCGCTTTTTTTTATCAAAGCGACTAGCATATATAAAAATTTAAAAACTCATATTAGATATATTTTAATTGCTACTGGAGTGTAAAATGTACCCACTTAATACATGATAAATTATTACTATAACGTTACACAATACCTTTAGCTATCGATTGTGGACATACGTTGCCGATATCTCAGACAGCGTACAGTGACAGGGCTTGTTGGCGTACAGCTTTACCGTGACATTGAGACATCCGTGGTCCAAGTCATGTCCGAAAACCGATGGCCAGCCACTCTTGAGGAATGACAAATCCGGCCTTATGTCCAACGACGGCGGCGGCGGCGGCTTGTCCGGTTCGACGGCCGCGCAAAGGTCACCTGAAATTCGAAAAATCCACGTCAGACGACCAAAAGGAATTGGGTATCAACGAATCCAGGTTTTGGCGCGCTTTCCAGACCGGCCGTGTCGGTTCGGCCATGGTTTCAAGTTTGAAGTTTCTGTTAATAAAGAAAAACGTAAACACCGTGTACTGCCGGCGGCCCCCCCTACTTCTTCAAGCCTTTAGCACTTTTTGTCGAACAGAATGCGACGGCCGACGGATCGACGGGCAAACGCTTACCACGAGATAGTGCTGTCAACAGCGGCGGCGACGGCGGCTGCCAAAGCTGGGCGTTCTGGATATCGTTTTGAACAATACCGTCCGCGTGTGTGTGTGTGCAAGTTGAGTTTGCTATCAACCACTCGAATAGGTCGTTTCACGAATATTTCGTCGGAAAACGTTGTCGGTGAACAAACAGTGGAAAAATGCCCAGAAAAATCGGTTAACCCACAGGGGAAGACGGTCGAACGGCGGCGAACGGATGACGGCGGCCATTAGTCCACAGCGCGACGACGATGGCCACCGCTTGCGACGCGCCACCTGCCGGTGACAATAAACCACGGACGCGGTCGACCGCAGTGCTGCCATTTGGTCGACGCCAAATTATGCGCACACCCGATCGCTGTGTAACACCAATCGGTACAAATCATAATATTGTCCCGTTTTCTTTTAAGTCATTTTATTGTGTAAAAAAACCTCAAAAATACATAAAATAATGGATGGTCCGTAAAGTGATAACAACAAGATGGTGACAGCCTTATACAGGTAAAATAACCCATACGGTTAACCATAGCCAGACAATATTTCTATGGAAAAAGAACAGCTGTCTTTCTTACTTTAATACCCCTTACTTTGCTAATGTTAATTATAGGCATGACCTATGCATTCTTTTGTTATTTATGCGAAAATGACTTTCAAATAAAAGCTACGGTGCGAAACTGTTAAACGATAAAAACTAATATTAACAAATAAGATAAATCATTTTTTTTAAACCAATACATGACGTGAGGCTTTTTTCTTTAAAAATAAAAACTGTGATTATCTACACAATTGATACTTACAAAAAAATAGTAACTTATAATATTATGTATGCTGTTGACAATAATCTACTGACAATTATTTTGACTGATCAAATTGGGAAATTTGTATTTAAAAACACCTACTATGAAATTTAGAGATACTGGATTTTTTTTTTTTACGGAAATATTCCATATTCGTTTTTAAATATAATTTCTAGGAAAAAAAGTTGTTATAAATAGGTGAAAAAAAAACTTTTTTTAAACTTTACCTACGATTAAACCCAAACAATGAATACTATATTGGCAATCGGATAATATCTTTAAAAAATTGTCGTTTTTACTCCAAAAATGGAGTCAAGTACAATGGATCGAAATATTATTCATTTAACCAAGTTTTTTTTTTAATTAAATGAATCTAGTTAGAAATATATACAACTGTCGAGTTTTAATTTTGGTTCTTGTAGAAAAACCTTAAAAGTAGTAATTTTACCTAAATTTTATCACTTCTTCTTCGTATGTAGTTTTTCGTCTAGAAAATTCGAATTTGAAAACTAATTAAGTTTTACTATTTAAAAACATATGCGAGAATCCCTCTCTTGATAAAAAAATGTTTTATAAGTTTTCAACTATCAAGTTTCGTGTACAAAGTACTTAAGTAACGATCTTTAAAGGTATTTTCAAGTGTCACACATTTCAGCTTTTAAATGCTTGTTTTTTTTTTTAGTTGTACAAGAGTTTTGGATGGTCAGATATTATCGTGTTATTCTCAGACTGTGTCGACTTGATCGATGAATCAAAACTATAAAATATAGATGGCGCCAAGTTCATTTAGATACCCGACAAAAACCACTAGTAATACAATAAGACACAGTTTGAGGACGCTGCATAAATACTTAAGATTTTGTTGTGACACTTGTTGCGCGGTAAAAATTTAACAAATAAAATGATCAAAAGGGCGCGCTTTGATCGTTTTATGATTAATATAATGTACCTTTAATTTTGGTAGATAATAATATGTAGTAAGGTCACTACAAATAACGTCACTGAATAAAAATACACCCCACACGTCATATTTATCAAACATTATTTTATTAAACGTACTATTTTAATTTAATATACAATAGTAACATTTACAAGGGGAATGCAGTTCTATTTAACCGATCTAATTAATAGTGTTCAAATTTAACAATAACTGGTTTAAAAGGCTCATAAAATAACAAAAAATTGTACCGTTGAACTGACGTGAATCGATTACACACTGCAATACAAACGATTGTACTCATTATAGTTATAATAACCTAAGGCAATTGTTTATTTTATAAACATAGCACAGATAGTAGTATTAGTGCAAGAATGGATATCAGTCACACTTAAAATATTGGCCCGGGTCGTTTGGCTATCCACGATTTGATTTGAGGGATGTCCAATACTTTTTGTTTGAGTTTCCCTAAATTTGGACGACCTTCTACCATGTCCACGTCTATGACGGATTTCAAATGGTCCAAGATAGCCACGAAATATATGTCAGCCCAAGAGAGCTAAAAAAAAAAATAATAATAATGGCTGTAAAAATATTTTTTAGAAAATTATATTATGTATTAGAAGAAGGTATGTCATCGCTGGTAAAAATTAAACAATTGCAAACTAAATCATTATTCTGAAATCATTGTAAGAAGACATCACCATCGCAAAAAATAACATATCTTAATTATTCTGACATCACTCGAGTTTAAATTAGGAGCACGATTTATGCCACATGCCATATATATATGGACTTAATGAATAGTGGATCATTAGTTATTGTTATTTAAAATTCGTTATAAAACAAAACCCTTTGTGGAACTTGTTAGTCATAATAAGTAATTCAAATATTATTCATTAACGAAAAGCTACTTAACCCTAACTTGATCACCTTTTCGTACCAGGTGCAGTTAACCCAAGAGTTTTGTGGGGAAAATACTCGGTAAACGTTGGCACCGTAGCACGAGGGGATTCTTTCATTGTAGTTTTTTTTTAAATTCTGCTAAACAGATGAATCACACGACAAACAATAGTTGTACTATCTCCCCACTACAGGTACTTACTCGCGTCGTTAATATCCACAAACAATGTCGTCTGATAAACACTTTTAAATATTTTCACATTTAATATTGCTGTAATGTTTTTACGTTTAAGCCACATTCCGATAGTTCGACAGTTATAAGCAGAAAAAGATAGCAGCGTACAAGACAATAAAAACTTGGCACACTCGTGAATCATAAAGTGCTTACAAAATTTAACTCTTAAAATTCCTTTTACGATGGTAATATTATGTTCGCCAATCTCTGGATAATCGATGAATGTAAAAGATTCTTAGAGAAACAAGTAACATAACCCAAGTTACTTGCGGCCACCGAGACTTACAGAATAAGTACCTATCCAACAGTGGTGGTTCTCGTTGGGCGACATAATTTATAATAATTAATTCAGAAACCTTTTCAAAAAAATTCTTGAACAATTCATTCACAGAGCACGTCTGTGAAAAAACACAATTACTTGCGATTTTCATTATACCAACAAAACAAAATATATGCTACTATCTTATTTGTTTTTCATACTCACAAGCAAATTGATAAAAATTAGCGAAAATAATACTTTAGTTAACAAAGCAAGAGAGTACCTTTCCATTGACAAAGTATCCGCCATTTTCGGAAACCGTTTTTTCGAATCTTTCCAAGTAGTACGGGATCGATTCCTTGACCAGGATTTCCTTCTTTTTATTTCTAGCTTCTTCATCCGGATCGTGATAATTCTTCATTATTTCTACAATCGTTAAATAATTAATATCAATGTACAATGCATGTGTATATATTGTGCATTGCACGCGCTATTCATAAACGCAGGTAATTAAATGATAACGACTTAAAGAGTTCTACGACCTTTAGTCCATTTGTTTACTGTCCTAATTACTTTATCGTCTGGACTACTTAAAACTAATTTCAATTAATTTAATCACCTTTAGTTACCTTGTCTAATCTCAAAGACGTTATCGACCGCGATGTCAATCAACAACGATTCCCATTCGTCTTGGCCGGCCAATCCGGCTTTCTTCGCTAGGTACCGGCAAATAGGCACCGACTGATTTAACACCTTTCCGTCCACTTCCAACACCGGTACTTGTCCAAAGGGCATTCCTTTAAAAACAAAAACCAGTACAGTGGTTAAACGGTTAAAAAACACAACAAAAAAAACTTCCACCCGCCGTCGCCACATAGGAACATTAATAACAAACACAGGCGCAAAATAGTAAAATAAAAATTACTGTATATTATTAAATATTTTTAAAATAGACTCATCATACTTATGGTTAATAGAATTATTTAATTTTATGTTTACCTCAACCCTGTTATATTATTATGTAAAAGTCACGACTGTCCTTCTTTTTTTTTTACTTGTCATCACGCCTTACTACTATTGAACTCGACCAGTTTTGTTTGTTTAGTTAAAATACCAATTAAAATTGGGCCGGATTTTTAAGACGAATTCTATACAAGATGATGGTAAGAAGATTTTATATACGCTTACACATCTAAATTTATATGTATGAAATATTGATAAAGAAAATTAATTATTATATTTTGAATGTCGACTTGGTTTTTGAAGCATAATGTTTAAAAAAACACCTTATCGACTCATAAATGAAATTACATATATTTTATAGACAATTTTCCAAGGAATAAAATAAGTTATTTTTTATTCACGGCTTTTGGCGATTTAAATAGAAATTGTAACATTTAAAAACAAGTAAAAATTGAACAAAATTTTGTTTTACTTTTTAGAATTATCTCGTTTTTTTTTTTTTTCGAAATTTCTGCAAAAACTAAAAATTATTTCATGGTATTATTTAACGTCAAAAAACATTGGCTTAAATCATAAAAATTAAAAAAAGAAAAATTATTACCCGTAAGAAGTAAAATCAATGTTTTTGAAAAAATGAATGGAGAAAGTTCAGAGTAATTTGTCATAAGTACTATATACGTGATTGTTATATAAAAAAATATAATATTCTATACCTGAGCATATAATATAATATTCTATAAGGATTTATTTAAATATTTTATAATATATAACCACAAATGTTGCTTAAGATTTTTCTTCATTAATATGTTATGTTACATTTACATAGAATTTTCAAAATAAACATATCGTAATACAAATAATTAAATTAATACATAGTTAAACAGAAAAAATTAAATTTTATCTAAAAGTAAGTGTTGTTTATTTACAGTCGATGAGCATATTATACTTATAAACTCAATTAAAATTATGGCTTGTCAAAGTTGAAAATTGGTTAATTATTTTTTTAAGAGTGAAGGAAAATTTACCCCCCCCCCCCCTGTATCAACTAGATAAAATTTGAGATTTATTAAGTTGCCACTCGAAGAAATTGGTCCAGTATTAAAAAAACTTACAGTGGGTACAAAACTTAAGAAAAAAAAGCTCACATCTTACTCACTAGTTACAAACGCCATCTCGGTCCGGTTTACCTGGTTTTATCGCTGGCCATTGTTCGCGTTCAAATCGGTTGTCTTCGAAATCTTCTCCCAAGTATGACAACAAAAACCTAATCGGTTCTGCTCGGGCGGTGAAGTTAAAGTACGTTAACTTGTACTTTGA
Source organism: Adelges cooleyi (assembly GCF_023614345.1). Lineage (NCBI taxonomy): Eukaryota > Metazoa > Arthropoda > Insecta > Hemiptera > Adelgidae > Adelges > Adelges cooleyi. The sequence continues at coordinate 134,768 of NW_026095784.1, forward strand.
CATGGTACCGGAAACAACGTCGACCGAATTTGTATTTTAAACTGAATTTAGGTACAAACAACTGGGCAGGTTTTGTGTATGTTTTAATAATAATTATACAAGAGTGTGTGCACAGAACGCTAGTGGAAAATATCTCCAATCGTGCACCAACGTTTGCTACTAGTCACTAGTGTACTGTCTACTGAATACTATCTACTGATATAAAAAACATATTGTTGGGCTGTGACGTGCAACAGTAAGTAATATAGCTATAAAGTGTCGACCAATAGAGAGAAAGCATGGGTTCCCAACGTGTTATACAATGGTACAAAACCGGAAACCCGGCCGGTATGTCCGATTAATAAGTTCCATATAATGTATATACAAACAACTGAGTGATTGGTTAACTATGACCCAGTCAGAAGAAGATATTAGGCGTTTATAAGTTATCTTTTTTTTATACTTTAGTTGGGACAAATGTAATACAGTTAAAAAATAAAATCCCATCCTTTATATTATGTTAAAACCGTATGAACTTAAGTTTTTTTAAACGGTAACTTATATATTTGATTAACTTTAATAACGAAGAATAATTTGTCGAACATTTTGACTGGTCGATAACCAGTTTTGATAACAATTATTTTTAAAGTTTATAAAAATATAATACTACATTCCACCTTTCCTCCTGCCCTAAACTTGAGAATCTTCAACAACTTCAAAAATAGTTATTCAAAACTGGTATTATCGACCAGTCAACATATGTTTAGTACATTATTCTCAATTTAAAAATATAATGAATTGTATGCGTTACCATTTAAGTTTCAAAAGTTGCTATCAAAGTTATACATTTGGAGAGGGGTAAAAACAAAATGTAATTTCTCATTAAACCCTCTGACATATTGAGTGGTTCACGATAAAATGATCAACCTGTATGTTATATTATATACATTAGATGATCGCATTCGTCAGAACAACGCTAAATCATTTGTTTACATATCATATTTTCTACATAACAAGTGGCAGTGAACATCTACAGCTAATCTAATCGCGTTTGTCTTTTAAATTAAAGCTTTTTATTATCCTCCGATATTTTACACATAGTAACACACTCGATAAATTCTTCTTTTCGAACGTAACACAAATTCATACCAATCTCTATCTTAAACATATTATATAAGGTAAGATAAAGTACCTACCTACAATAATATCACTTACTATACTGCACCTATTCTGAATGTGTGTCTAATTGTCGATTATTCAAGTAACTCTGATTTCAATAACGTTGTTTAATCATTCTATCAGTAATTAAGGCTTAATGAACTTTGAGTTTTTAACATGAATATGGGTAATTGAAAATGTTCGTGACACTTTTTTGTGAGTTGTGCAAATCTGGCCCATTAAAACATTGTTTTATGATTTTCTAGATTCGGTTACTTGTTTACTCGTCTTGAATTGTTTTAATTTCTTATTTAAATTGTATGGTTTTTTTTTTTTTTTGAACAGTACCAACTTCACGGATCGATATTGACAACTTGCCGAAGCCACTGTACTTGTATTGCACTGAACAAAATAAGTTAGTATTGTTTTGGTTTCGTTTCAAATAGACGCTTACAAACATAATAATTCTGAAAAGTCTTTATTTGTTTTTTTTTATTCAGCAGTTAACACCACTAAGACAAAAACTACGATTCAAATCGAATATTTCATCGAAAATTTGATACAATGCGACATGTGTGTTTGGTGAAAACTTATCATAAAAGTTACATTTATACAATTATTATAATACCTAATTAAACAATCAATATTTTATCGTAAGTTATATATTATGATACATATTTATATAGATGATAGATAATATATGTACAACGATAAAAAAATAAATAATACTTATTCTTAGCACAATCAATACAAAATAATTATTGTTATTAAAAACTCAATATTAAAAATCAACCCGTTACACTGATGTACGCGTACGTTATACATAATAATATAAAACAAGTTAACGTTCAAACAATATTATTACTATTAAACATTTTCACTTAAAAATCATAACAAATAGTACATATTATATAGGAGAGAAGTTATCATGTATTTAAAGTAATTTATAATAAGGAAGATTTTTCTCTAAATTAGAGAGAACTCTTAAGAACGAGAAAGTCGTCGCCGGTGCACGATGATAGTGTAATTTTTAACAAATCAAAATAATATACTCTCATTTATGTATTAATCGTTTAAAGTCGAACAGGAACACAGCCACTCCAGTCTTTGTCTACACTAAAAAAGACTACGTCTCCATTGAAACTATCTGTTATAATATATTATGACTATATGCAGATATCTACATTATTATTATTATTTTTTTTTTTATACAAACAAATTTCCGTCCACCATATATCGACCGAAGATCCGAGAATTGTTTTGTTTTCTTAAACAAAAAAACAAATACATCCATCCATCTTACGGCGAATACGGCGGGGGCTTGCTGAAATCGTGGGGAGGAGGCACCGGCACCGGCATGTGCGGTTCGGGGTGTTGCTGCTGGGGCATAGGAACGATGACTTGGGGGTACGCGGCCTGCTGCTGGTCCGGCTGCTGCACGCGTTGGATGACGTACGGCTGCCCGGCTTGGACCGCGCAGTTCAAGGGCGGCGCCGAAGACGTTTGGCTGGCATAAGAATGGACCGCACTGACGGCAGCCCGGTTTTGCACGGCCTGCACGTACTCGATCTCGTCGTGGTAGAAGATTCTCACCACGTACAGTCCGAACGCCTCGAACACTGCATTTTTGTTAAAACACACAATTATTGTATAATAGCTAAGCCGCCGACGTTATTCAATAACGAGAAAACTAAAAATAACCTAAGGAGGAAAAGTGCAACTCTGAAGTGAAAAAATACCTATAGTTCCGTTCCACAACATTTAATCATGGATACGTCACCTCTTATCACTTATATTTTGTCTCTTACAGATATATATTATAATTAACTATTCAATAACTATTACGCCGCCAATAGAGATAATTTAAGAGTTACCATTTTCCGCCATATTTGTGGGATTAGAACCTTATCACATGTTTAAACTGTTATCACTACTTATAACAATTGAAAGTTAAGATGATAGCACAGAATCACAGATACATATATTATTTTATACACACATAAATCCCACAAAAATGGCCGACGTCGACTTCCATTCTTATCACTAGTTAGCAAACTAGATTATTACTATATATATATATATCTGTACTTATCTTTTTACTTTTATCTCGTATCTCTGATCTCTTATCACTGTTTTCTTTTCTCTAACTTCTTATCACTTATCTCTTAATACTTTATAATATTTTAAACAATTTAAAAAATATTTTTGACATTTCTTGTATCCCGCTCAATAACATATCCATGTTAAAATTCAGTGAGATAGACGTTGGTCCGAAAAGTGGAGAAACAATAGGAGATAGCAAGGGGAAAATGTGGAAGGTGTATTTAGAAAACGTATAAGACGGTATTGATAAAATACCCGGTTCTGAGAGAGAAGAAAGTTGCAGGAACAGACAAAATTCAATCGGAATTTTGGAAAGAGCCGGTGAAGAAATATACTCGATGAGTACATGTTATTTAAAAGAGTATAAGAATCTTTTTTTTTCGAGAAATAAAATTTAAAAAAAATGAACTTATACATACGGGTTATAACTATTCCGAATAGGAACCTTCCGATATTGGGTATGATGAACGCAGGCACGACGAGGAATACCAAAGAAAACACAAAGATAATTGTGTATATCACCAACCATTGATGGACTCGGTAAACTTCGTGCTAGAAAAATAACATCATTAAAACCGCTAAACGACTTGGTCGTTTTACCCCTAGCAATATACTTGTAATCCCTAAACCCTGTTTAAATAGTGATTCTAGCATTGAACTTCAAACAATATTCAAATATTTATACCAAACGGGTAAAACTTTTACAATTTTAACGCTGAATTTCTTGCATTTACTAAAAATATAATATAAAATATTTATATTATAGACGTATATTAATATTACAACTCACTTCAGAAGTAGCTAAGCTCAAGTAAAAATTCACATAGACCATTAAGACGACAATGAACAACATGGACAACAAGGAGAAAATATGTTCGTATTGTAGTTGATCTCTGTCTATGCTAGTTTCATCTGAAAAACATGGCAGTCGTTATTTACATAAATACTTGACAAGTTTAAAAACTATAATTAACCCCTTGTGCGTTGCATGATTAAAATATACCAGGTTATTGCATATTCCCACTCTATGTGATTATTTTTTCACAAAATGGCAGCGTAACGGGCGGCATTCTCATTGGCCGATATTTACCCGCGCAAATTTGAAAACAAAAATTGTATTTTTACAATTTTATCAATTAAAAAAATACTTATTCCAATACAAGTTACTAATACCACCTATGAGAGCCCCTAGAAAAGAAAAATGAAACTTAGTTATGATGAAAAACAAAATCAAATTTTAAACACACAAAAACTGAATAAAGAAATAGAAGAAAAAAAATAATAAATTAATCGAACAAGCCGGAAAATTATAATTACAATTAATAAACAACTAATATTAATTAAACTATAAACACTTTTATTTATTTGTCCATTCTTCTTATTTAGATACATTTTTTATTTCACATTATAAAATATATATAGACAATTAAAAAATCTGTATCGAATAAAAAATCCAAATTAAAAACTAGAATTTCTTATATTTTGTTCATGTGTAAGACTTATAACACTGTAAACTGATAAGAGAAAAATAGCTTATCAGTCAATAAATTTAAACCAACAAGAACGCTGCCCGTTATGGTGCCATTTTTTATTTTGCGTCTGAAAATGTTAGGAAGAGGGGGTAGATATGCAATAACCTGGTATATTTAAATCATGGTGCGTTGCTTACTTAAGAACCACGTGGTCTGTCCGGTTTGTCTACTGCATCTTATGTCCGACACAGGGTGTATAGTTCTTATGATGTTAATCAGTTGCACTAAGCTAATCCACTGAAAACAAATTAGAAAAAAAAAAACAATAATCATTTTATTTTCCATACGACTTTGGCGACTAAAAAAACAAGCTAAAAGAAAAGAAAAACATACAGTCTAATGTACAATCTAAAACATGAGTCATTCTAAAAAAAACAATACCCCATTATCATTGTCCGTCGATGACGAGTATTTTAATAACGATTTTATTTGAATACACGCTAATTGATTTTCGTTAACATTAACTTGACTGATAATTGGATTAAAAAAATATATCTGTAATAAGTATCCGTGTGTTGTGCGCAATGTGTAATAATATGTATAAACCGTTTTTTAGATTAATTATGCAACGATAATTAAGATAACGTTATACAATGAACTACAAGGTGATCTGGCAATTAAACATGACTAAGCGTTTATCTTGAATGCAAATAAACTTATCAAATGACAACAGTGACTGATTGGTAAATGGTACTTAGTTTTGAACAACTATACGTACAAACGACTGTACAGTGTTAATAAATCAAATTAAAATTAAAACACACTCGATTTTTTTATATATTTTTTGCGCCTTTTTATTAATTAACTGGTATAATGGCAATAAAAGAGTCTTTTTTTTAAAATGATTGTACCATATTTTGAAACATTAATATGTGTTTATACGACGAAATGTAGGTCATATTTATTTAAAATTTATGCAACACATTTAGATACATTCGCTCGATAATAAACGCGCTAAACATAAATAATTATTAGAATCAAATAAATATGGCCCATCGATAATTGGGTCGTTCATTGTAAAAGCGGTTAACTCAAAAAAAAAAAAAGTTTATTTATTACATTAGTTTTGGTTTCGTTTTTTAAGTCACTAAACATTTGACTTGTAATAAACAATTAAAAAAAAAATAGAAAACACTGAATGAATACTTGTATTTTTTTTTTTAACAAACTCGTTAGTTCCAAATCAAATTACAAGGGGATAAAATATTACTTTTACAATGACCGACCCGATTGACGGTTAAGGCGGTATTTCTTAAAGGCGGTTTGGGCGCAAGTGTGCAACGGAAAGGGGTCAACATAATATTTTTAATTAATTTATTGATCTAGTCACACTGATAATTAATACACAATACCGCAAGACCTGTAAACAGCTTATCTGTGTTAATTTACCGTTAAAATGCTGCTAAAACGAGTGACACGCGAAAAAAGTCAATGGCATTTTTTTCATAACTGTGAATGGTCGGCACAAAAATAAGAGGTCGCACTGACAAAATTGAAAGTTTAAGGAAAATTTCATACCTATTTCTGACACTTGCAAGTGTTATTTGTACCGACCGTTTGGTAATTTTTTTTTTTAATAATAATTATTATATTAATAGGCGGACTTACAAAGTTTAACTTGGCGATGATGTTCGTGGTGGTCCGCACGGTGGAAGTGCTAAAAAACCGCGGCGATCCCGTCATGTCTCGTGCGGTTTTTTTTAATACTTGAGTGAGTGTGTGTGTGTACTTGCTTCTTTCGAGTAAGAAAAAAATATATTACTTAATATGCTTTATTACGGCTAAAGCTGTTGTTTTTGGCGTCGACACAACAATAACGACTAGGGACGAATAGCCGGCGGCGAACAGGTCTGGGCGAACAGCAGATAACGATGACGATTCGGCGTACACACTTGAGAGTGTAATCGCAGATTGTGTGTGTGTCTTTAAAATATAAGAAAAATTACTTGTAAAAATAAATCGGTGGGGAAACGGCGGATCATGTCGAGTTACAGTGCGATTAAACGACACACATTCGTGCACTCGAGTATTTGATAACTGATAAGAACCGAATGACTGTTGCCGGCGAAAATATCCAAACGCTTACCTGGGTATGTGTGTCATAACAGCTAGAGGACGGCATAATATTCCCTTAAAATAGCCTCAAAATAAGATGCGCTAATATTCTTTTAAAAAGTTGAAAATATTCTTTGAAAATCGTAAGACAATATGCAAAAAATATGCTTTTATTCAAAATATATTCTGTTAAATTCAAAATATGCTTTTATGCAAAAATGTTTTGATACTTTAGAGGTATTACAAAAAAAAAAAAAAATTGTTGAAAATTCTTTTATTTGCCAAAAAGTATTTAAAAATTGTCATATAACACTTAAAAACAGGGCCTGATTTATGCAAGTGCAGATGGTGCACTTGCACTTGGCCCCGCAAGCTGCAGCAATTTTTTTCTTATCAAATCAACATAAATTTATTTTGTAAAATGTAATACAATCAATTTCAGTATATTTTTACAGTAGCATTAAAAATCTTGACTCGGTAATTGAAACTTTTGCAATGAAAAAATCAAAAAAGAAATCTTTGTATTTTTTTAACTTTTTTGTGATAAAATGTTATAAAAAAAAAAAAAAATGTATCATTATTTTTTATTTAATTTGAATTATATAAAACAAACTTATAAATTAATACCTAAGTTATTTTTCCGTTTTTGCAAGACTGCAAATTTATTTATTTTAATTTAAATTCTTTAATTCATTAAAAGTATGTTTTTTAATATAGTATAATTTTTAAAATTATTTAATTAGTATTATATCTTCATTATCCATAAAATATTGTACAAATATATTATGAGTTGTGTTATAAGTATTTAACCAAAGTTCTTTTTTTGATTACCAACGTTTTTTCCTCCACTCTCTGCAGATTTTTTTCAGGAAAAATTTTCGACTTGGGGGCCTCAAATAAGTTGATGCACTTGGCCTTAATTTCATTAAATCGGGCCCTCCTTAAAAATATTACAAAATAAAAAAAGAAACTGATTTATAAATATAATAAAAAATAAAGTTCATGACTTACTTGTTAAGAAAATTATTCTTTTTGTTGATCTATTTTTATTTTGATATTACCTCTATTTTCTCGTGGTACTTTTTGAAATTTAACAATAATTGTATCTTCAATTAGTTTTATCGAATCAACAAGAGCTACACATTTGACTTCTCTAAACTTTCGATGGTTGTTCACAAGCACGTGGAAATGCATCTTAATAATATTAATCCATTTTCTTCAGTTTTCAAGTCAAGAACTCTGTTTTACATTTAAGTATAGACTGACTGGCAGCTTCCCACCAAGTTCCCCATCTGGTCAATACTGGCTCTGGTGGTTATAACACTCTTTGTATATTATATTATATTTTAAATACTTGTATACAAGGGAAGTCGGTGAAGCAGCTGGTAATCTAGTGACCGGGAAGGGCTAGATTTAGTTTAGCCTTATAATTTCTGTATATTTAAAGGTCCATTTTTTATAAATAAATTAACTAAACTTGAATAATAAATAGCTACAATTATATTTGAAGACTCGATCGGGGTATGTTTTACTCTTCGATATGTCTTATATAAGTGACAAGTTATAACTTCAAGAACCAGTTCACTGAATTCACTATATTTGGTTTCTTGAAAATTCTACATAAGAATCGACAAAGGAATATAGAAAGTTTAACCTGAAAAAAACGACCACAGTAATTATAATGAAATAATTATGTGTAAAAATAAGACAATTTTCCGTAAATTCTATGAAATTTCACCTCTTTTTTTTGTTTTTATGAAGAACTCAATTTGACATTTACTCATTTTATCATGTAAAATTGTGTCAGCTATCCGAAAAAAAGATTAGAAAAATTCTCGTACTTGGGCAATGCGAAAAACCACTTTTTAGATTATAAACTAAACTTTAATGAATTTCCTTTACTAGAAAAAATAAATCAGTACTTTTTTTTTAAAAAGCTAAGATTATTTTACATAAGATACTGATTTACAATCATTTTATTAGCTGGCCAGACACTAGAAAACTGGTTTGAAAAAAACATTTTTATTCTAAAACTGTTATTTGTTTGTTGATATATTTCATAATAATAATTAGGAAGATTTTAGAAACGTCTATTTTAAGATTTTCAGCATTTACTCGGAACTTGTGTTTGTGTAACTCTGTACTTTGTATATGAACAATTAAAAAAAAAAAAAAACACTGAAATAGTAATAATAGCTTTACTATTCTAGCGAATAACATTTTTTTAAAGGAAAGGATTTTTTTTTTAAAGTACAATATTGCTGTAATTTACTGAAATAAATTTACAATAGTTTTTTTCACGATAATGACATGATAATAAATTCTGTTTTACCTATGAATAAAAAAACTATTTTTTTTTATTTCAGAAAGGATCCAAAGGTGTCACAAGAATAGATGTCCAGTTTCTTTCAAAAACCAAAGTGATATATATCACTAAATCATAATAAACTTTTACTCATTCACAAATCTAAAACAAAAATCAGTGCAAACTAATCACAAAAAAAAAAATGGCTGGATTATAAAAAAACCAATCACAGTCTGAACAGTCAAAGTCAGTATGACCTTTGAATTTAAGAAAAATATCCTGAAAATATTGACTGGTCGACACCCAGTTTTGAATAAATAGTTTTAAATTTATTATTGTTTTGAAAAGCTACCCGTAAGTTGGTTATGGTTATATTGTTGTTGGTTTGGTTAAGTTATAATTTATATCAGCTTGTAACTAAAACACAGATTCGTCGATTGAAAATTACAAACCAATCATTATATTATTAGAACATATATGAACAAATAATAATTTCACTTGTATACCCAAATTGTTTATTCAATATGAGAGATTGGTCAGAATACATAAGCAGTACGAACAAGTAGATTAAAATAAAAAAGACTTTCCCAGACAAGTTGTTGGACAATAAAACATTTTTACAATATGATTATTATTATTATTAATGAATTAAAATGACAAATTATATTATAGTATTTAGTATATACAATACTCGATAATTGTCTTTACACAAATGATAAAATTTCAATGATATGATTATAAAACATTCATTACGTTTTAAAATGTTACAATTTTTTCGTAAGTTCTCAGTTTTTAGTATTATACATTGCGGATAGAAATTAAAGTAAAATCTAACCTATGTCTACATAATAATAATATATAATATCAATATTGAATTATTGAATTTAAATAAATTAAATTAAATTATTGTTTCATAATGAAATAATAAAATTATTAGAAATACGTAAAAAGGAATAATTCACACTTAATCTTCAGCTTCTTCAGATTCGCCGTTTTCGTCAGCAGATTCATCCTTCTCGGTTTTCTTGGAGGGTGGCCTGCCTCGACCTCTGCCAGTAGATTGAGGCTAAAATTGATTACGATAATATTAAATACAGTTCCAAATTGTTTTACTATTATAAAATTAATAGATTGTATCTTGCAATCTCAAAAACAAACAGTTTTACAAAATTGGTGCTTACTTTAGCCTTAGCTTTGCTCGTGCCCTTCTTTGGCCTTCCTCTTCCTCTTTTCGCTACTGGTTCTCCGTCGACATCAGACTTCTTTTCTGCTTTTACAGGAGATTTTCCTGCTGGACGGCCACGCTTCTTTACGTCTTTAACATCTTTGTCATTGGCCTATGGATATAAAACTCTTAATAATTTAATGTGTTCAAAGAGTAGAGAAAAAAAATTAATTTACATTTGGGCGCAACAATTTACCTCAACAGGTTTGGCGGGTCTTCCACGGCTCCTCTTTTCAGAGACAACTGCTCCATCGTCAGACATTTTGGATATTATGCTTTTTATTTGACGTTAAAATAAACTGAAAAATTTAAATCAAAGTTTACAATCATGTTCTCAACACGATACAAATGAATATAGGTTAAACATATAATTCAAAGTCAAACCAATGCTGTACCAAACGAATTTTCAATACCGTATATTAATCTGAAATATTAAATATATATATTCAGATATCAAATTTCAAAAGTAAATTTCGGAACCTAATTAAGTTCGGTATGTAAAAGCTGACAAATAACTGATGAAACATTCTTCATAAATCATACATAATAAGATTTTTTTAAATTAGTATTCATTAAGCATTTAAGGTCGTAAGGACGATTGGTAAATATTTTAAACGTTGGATTTTTAATGTTTGAACAACAAAAACGCGACCTTCGTCATTTCGGTTGTAATATACTTGTAAATAACACGAATTTATAAATGACTGGAAAACGCAGGAGTTCGGGCAAGAAATAATATTTTTCGACCCTTTTACTCATAGCCACTCAAACAACCCATTTGAAATGTATAAAAGGTACATAATAATATTATATTGTATACCTAACACCAAAGACAACCAACAGTATTTAAAACGGTATCCGCGGAATGCGGATATATTTTTATAATTAGATTAGATTAGATGGGGAAAAAAAATAAGAACGCCAGAAAATTACTCGACAGCGTTAAAAATATCGAAAAATTGTAATTTTTTTTTTTTATTCCGAATAAATAAAAAAAATATATCTGTAAAAACCATAAATATAGCGGCCGTACAGCCGGCGTTGGCGTTGGTCAAAGGCGGCGACGAAGCAGGTAAGTTTACATAAGCCTACTATAGTATAATACAATTTTCAACATGCCACCCCCCGGGAAAATCAATACGCACACGAGAACCGGCGACGCGGCGTGCATCATCGTGTACATATAATAAACATAATAGATTTCCTGCACAAGTTATAGGGGTGGAGGGGTGAAATGCTCGGGACGGCGTACCGCCAAGGGAAACGGTTAAAACGTTTGAAAGAAAAAAAAATTCCATTAAAAACAACCAAACAATCATTACGGAACGAGAGACGATTGAAAAATCCCAGAGGAGCGTGTACCGAGGAAACAAATAAGATTTACATAAAATATATTAAACGGCCATTTTGGTGGTGTACAGAAAGCGGCGGCGGCGGCGGCGATGATACCGAGGACGCCGGTGCGCGGGTAAAAAAAAAATATGTAAACAAACGCGACAAAGTATTATAGTATATTACGATCGGATAGGATTAGATATTTCCATGACGTGAACGTAATGTATTATTATATCGTCGTGCCGGCATTTAATTGCAGGTACACATTACGGTAAAAATCGATGAAAAAAAAAAAAAAAAAACAATAACAATTCGGGCGCCATAATTATGTGAAAATGCGCGCGAGCGCCCGCGCGGGACCCTACCGACGTTTGCCGGTATCGCGGGGGCCAAGCATTCGGGATAGTGTGTTATTGTAAATAATTATTTTGCGCGTATCGCTGTGAATCGCAGAATGCCCGTGTAATTTATGCAATCCGGCCGGAAACGTGCGCGTTATTTATTTATTTATTTTTTTTATAATAAATTCAACGCTTTAGTAATAAACGAAAATAAAACAAATTGTTGTATACCTTTGACAGGCGGCGGAGACGGCGGCAGTGATAGCGGCTTGCAGAGAGACGTCGGTGGTGATCAACGGACACGCGAATGGGTCAGACAAGTAAACATCACCCGACGAACGGCGGTTAAGCGAGACGACCCGCGGCGGGCCGGGCCGCGCGCAGTGTTGCCACTCGACCGTTTTCCCTCGGCTGGCATGCACTGCGCCCGTCGAAGAGTACCTCCAGGCTGCAGCTGCCGCCGCGTTCTGGAAGCCGACCGTTTGCACTGAAAAAAAAAAACAACAACAATAATAATGCCTACGGCCTGTAAACACCGCGATAATAATATCGTATATTATTAACATTTATTATATAACGGTCGTTCAAATTATTATAATCTCGTCCTTGCTCGTGCGGCGCGCGTCGCTAATGCACATTGCACCTCTTTGTGCGCGTTATGGGCTATGGCCATTGGCCGACCGTGTTATTATATGTGCCATATGGCGGCGAATTCGAATTTGTAACCGTCCAAGAACAATACACAATAGTTATAGGTCTTACAACAATGTATTATAATAATAATAATAATAATGTACACAATGCAACAATAATATTACACGCCCTTTACGCCAATACGTGTCGTGTTTTCGTCGGACGTTTAAAAAAAAAAGTTCCCATTCATTTTATTCAAATAAAGACTAAAACAAGAAGTCACTTTCTGGAGTGAACCGATTTCACAAAATAAAACATTTTTGTTTTTTTTGTTTAACATACTCTACGAGCGTTAAAAGGCAGATTTTTTTATTTCTGTTTTTTAAATTTGTATTATAAACGATTATATTTTTACTTTTTTTCCTAATAAATCTAACTAATTTTCTAATAACCAAATTAAAAAAAAATCGGCCTTTTCAGCCGCAATAGAGAAAATCGATAATGAAGGTATCAATATTGATAGAGAATGATAAAAATTGAAATCCGTCCAACAGACACGCCGGAAAATGACTTCTACATTTTTCATCAAACTTTCGCCATAACTCGGAGAAAATAACTTTAAAAAAGTCTCACAGCTAGAAAAAACTTAATATCATTTTACATAAAAATTGAGGCGGCGTACATAATAGATCAAATTTTCTCAGATATTGCCTATCCTTTGCCCCTTAATAAGTAGCGCTTAATCTAAGAACTATACGTTGGCTTCAAGTTGTTTATGCAAATTACGACGTACATAATTTTTGTTAATTAAACTTTAAATCACACGAGGAGATCGGTGGGAATAAAATGTTGTCGTTAAACCATTCCCAACTTTACCTAATGTACGAACAAGTCGACTGGCAAGCTATATCATGAGAGCTTTGGGTTCTTGACAGTGGAATATAATACTCGAGCCAGTCGACTTCTTAGTTATTACTCGATGCTATTACTGATGATAAAATTACATTTTTTTTTATATCATAATAAAACAAAAAATGTCATACGCACGTTGATAAAGTAGGTACAGTGGCCTATTGTCAGTTTATCCCTTGTGGATTAACAAACTGTTTTGTGTAGTAAACGGCCCCAAAGGGTGCGGATGATGTAACAATGATAATAATATATATATATATGTTATAAGGGGTCGAGAAACGTTATAAAATGCATTATGCTTTTATGCGTTTTTAGCAGCCATTTATATTTTAACAACCAATAAAAAACCGTTAAACTGGTATTCGCAGAGATATTATTTTAACGAACTTGAACTTTCGTTCAGTATACAAAATTATAGCTTTAGCTTAGCCGCATGTTTAAAATATATAATTTAACCTATACATACAATATAATGTACAGCTTGAATGTGCGAACAAATAACGTGAGAGGCGGCTGCAAATGCTTCAATTCTTAAATATTATTACAACTATTATTGTTTTCCAATAACACGATTTTGGGCCAAAAACTGAAATAAATCATTGAAATATACTCGCGATGTACCTATTTTTGGTCGAAAACAACTCATTCTAATTCAAACGTAGGTACTGTTCCTAAGAATACTACAATAATTTGAGTTTTGAAAAAATATTTGAATTTTTCAAAACATTTTCAAAGCATCGGTGTCGCGGCACAATTTTAAAATTATTTTTAGTTAATTAATCATTTCGGTTTAAAAAAGTTAAAAATTGCATTTTATCACATTTTTTGTAGTGAAAGGGAAAAAACCTGAGCTTCAGACCTAAAATTAAGGTGGGTGATAAATTGAACTACCGTTCAAATTTGTATAGTAAAATAATTTAAAGTGAAAAAGGAAATCACGTTCCACCCCACTGTTCATTTTTTTTTTGTGTTGAAAGGGAAACATCTGAGCTTCAGACCTTCATAATAATGTGTAAAAGGAGGGAACTCAACCTTTGTTTTATCATTTATATACGGCTCAAACCATAGTTTTTATCATCAGTTCATACAGCCTTCTTATCCATGTTAATGTTAAAAGTATTTTGAACAATTCGATATTTTTTCGTTTTTCAATGCTAACATTTTTAATTTTTTTTTTATTGTCGTCATCAAAGAATTGAAAAGTTCAAATTTTTTGAACCATTCGATTTATTTTGATGTACAGTGCATATAAAAAATATAATATTGTTAAGTCGGAAACAAAAAATGAGAGTTCATTATTAATTTTTTCTTTCTGGCTTGCAGTGCTAAACTAAGCATATTTTTTTTAAAAAGTCGTTACTATTTTATATTGGTATTCAGTGCTGATAAAACAAAATATATATATATATATTCTAGGTTATAGGCTTCTAGGGAAAAAATATTAAGTCATCGGTCTTTAAAAGTTTTTACAACGGTGTGTTATAGTGAAATTTCAATTTCAACTTTTGTGGTTTCAAACGGTGTATTGACTTGTGCCTGCGAGTGCTCAACATTCCACCCACAAATTACAGATAAGGATTAGGATATTATTTTTAGATATTTTGTCATGGTACATGACGAAATATTTTATACATATTAATTGTACATGACTCATGTACAATGTATAACAAAATACTATTTAAACGAGCGGCATTGTCAGGGCATTGCAATTTTTACTGAATTGTCAAAATGATTGACATTTTTTCCTTATTTCCCTTTTTGAAGCAAAGTTTTGGGCCTTAAGGTCTGAAAATCAAACTGGCCCTTAAAAATCGATTTCCTTTTTTCCCCTAAATCGGTTCTAATGCTTAAGACCATTCCGTTAATATTATAACCCATGCCTTCAACGTTGGTTTTTTTTTAAAAAAAAAAGGTAAACTTTTCGCTACAACTTTTTTGTTAGTCAATCTACAATAATTATGAAAGTATAACCTCTAAATAAAATATTCTAAGAGGATTAAAATAATGGTGTCTTATTATTGGTCACTTAAAAATGCTCACTAACACTATAATGTTCATTACAAGTAAACAGTTACCATAACACAGTAACAAAATGTTTTTTTGAAATTGCCTATATAATACTCCTTAATAAATGCTGGTGTAGAGGCCTCTTAAGTAGGTACATTTGAGAAAGCAAAAGTCGTACCTACGTTTCACAATTACCATACCTAATTGGTTAGTTACTAATTTAACAGATAATTGTCTACAATTTCCATCCGGGGACCGGGTTTCACTATATTATAAACTTCAGTAAAGATAACAATACAACATTTCTTATTTACCTACACATTTGCTTTCACGATTCAATCATTATTTCAGTGGTACTTATATTTTAGAAAAAAAACGGCTAGAAATACACGCATTTTCTCTGGCCTTAAAAGGTTTAACTATTGTATTTATTTAAAATTTGACATGTTATGTGTACAGCTTGCCAACTACCAAAAAATATCCGTATTGAAATTTTAGCATTTAAGGTAAACGATTTTTATAATATTTAGGCCGCGCTTAGGTAGGTATACGTTATTTTAATAATCCGGTCCTGCTTGCTACTCGTTTCTTATTTTGTAAAAATAATATATTAAAATAAAAATGTCCTCCTTTTTATTCATTTAGAATAAGATATCGAACAATTACTAAATGAGTATATTTAAAAACACAAATAAATAGTATGAAAATAGGCATGACATAAAGTCATGCCTAAATAAGTTGAATTTAGGTCATTCCTTCACCAAGCCTCCGTGGCGCAATTGGCTAGCGCGTTCGGCTGTTAACCGAAAGGTTGGTGGTTCGAGCCCACCCGGGGGCGTTGATTTTTTGCAATTTTTAACATTTTTTTTTTATTAATTATTACATAACCTAGTAAATGTATATAATTGCTATATTTTGACAATTGCAAATTGCAATCGAAACGTCCATACTAAATAAATGTGCCTTGAACTTGTTTTGGACTATTTAATTTTTAAAAAACGCCCCTATTGCAAACTTATTATTTTTATTAACTTTTTCTTCCGCAACAGACGGTTAGATATTAAGCAATTCATTGGCTATGTTTTTTCATGTAGACAATCAAACCTATTAAAAACGAAAATATCTCATCTTGAGATGTGCATTTTGTTATCTCTTAAAAAGTTAAGTCATAGATTCTATTAACTATTAATTCACTCAGAGCAAGATTTTATAGCTAAATATTTGAGAAAAATTAAGCTCCTCAACATCCTTGACAAATTAAAAAATAAGGGGCTAAGCCCCATTGAATATGCCTTTAATTATTCCTTAATGTATACTTAATTATAACTATTACAAATAATAATCTGAAAATGAGTGGAAATGTATCAATTTTCAGTACAATTTATAACTACGAGTTATCTCGTAGGTTGGTAGTCAACGTGTTAAATTCATTTTTACATTGCATAATAATATAGTATACATCTGTATGTACGTACATTGGTAAGCACACCTGCTAAGAAAAAGTACCGTAACTAAAATAAAAAAAATTGTACACATTTTCTAACTCATGTTTTTCGAGATACGGCACTTTTGCTTAGCAGAGCAGTATATCTGTAGATATTTTTTTCTAAAACGTTAGAAAACAAATTTGATTTGCGAAATTTTCTAACTTATCTATTAGTATAGTTTAAATGATAATCTAATACACCTTTCAAAATGATATGTAAATACAACGACTGAACTTAAAAACGTTTTACATTTTAGTAATATTTATTTATAAAATAAATATATTGTTAACAAATAAATAATTGTTTTATTTGTTTAAAAATTAGCTTCAAAAATAAACAAATGAATAACATTTTTTTCAAATACTTTTTCGGTCACGTTTAAACCATACGTATTATCAATTGACAATAACAACTAAATTTACAAGCACCAATTAGGTAAATAAATTGTCCAATCCGTCCATTTCAGAGCCGTCGTTCTCGGTTTGTCCTGCGTCGTCTTTTTCTGCTGCTAGACTTTCGTAATACGCGCCACTCGTTCCACCAGCTCCTTTACCCAAGGTCCTATTGCTTGGAAGTACGTCTTTGATATCAAATTGTTCTTCTAAAAACGATACAACGTCCTCGGCATTTCTAAGACTGTTGAAATGATTGCGTGTTTTTTTACAGAGTAAATGTTCACACATAAACACTAAATGATGATGGAACCACAAGAAGTTGGTGTGATGTATGTTCAACCAGTTTTGAATAGCCGAGACTGGCGTAATTTCGTAGCCGGCAAACAGACCAGGATTGTGCAAAATACCCCTCGCACTCATTATACCTAATCGACAAAATCATTAACATATTATACACTTTGAAAATAGAAAAAAAAATGATATAATTTTATAAACATTGCTATACACCTTTACAACCGGTATATTCGTGCATGGCAACTGCACTAGACATGTTTTTTACATCGCCGTTGAAAATAACCGGGACGTCGGTCGATTCGTTAATGAGTTTTATACAATCCAGATTTACCGGATCGTTTTTTTGCTGAGGAGTACGTCCGTGAACTGTTATGAAAGATACGCCAGCAGCTTCTATTTGTCGACAAAGGTCTACACTTTTTCTAAAAAAAAAAAACTTATATGTTAAGGTTAGGGGTTATAGGAATTTAAAATTATTTTTAAAACTGTTGTTTGTTTGACATTAAAATACCAAGTTTTTACACTATATTTAATGAAAATTTTAAATAAATTTAAAACCAAAATATGACGTCTGGGTCAAGTTATCTGCTTTATTGTTGAGCGCTCTCTTACAAATAGTGCCTTGCGGTCACCGTCAGTATTACATAGTGGTTTATTTAATAAATTTAATGAAAACAAATGATTAATTTAATAGTTTATCTAGTGCTTAATCGAAGCTTGTTTTTTCAAAATAAGTAAAATGGCGGCCTCTGAAAGTTTATGTTCAAATTTTAAGAGAAAAAACGCTTATTTATCATCTAATATGAAATCCTTCTACAATTGTGTATGCGACCGTCATTGTTTATAAAATAAAAAGTATTTATCTAAAAAAAGAAATCCTTGATAATGGACTAGTTTTTTATGCTGTTAACATTTCATAAAATATAATAAATTTCAAAACTAATATATTTTAAGAAGATATTAACTAATAACCCCTAAACAAAAATTAGTACTAACCTACTAAAACATTTATTATGAACATAGCTAGTTTTTATCGATAAAAATTATTATAACTACCAAAAATCACTACTATTATTGCAAAAATGTAATTAAAAACACAATTACTTTTGATTGATAAAAAAATCAAACACATTATTCTTGTTATACGAAAACCAAAGACAAATTCCAAACTGAACATTGCATTGTGTAACTTTATAGGTAATTTGTATTATACAATGTCATACTAATCGATATTAATATTCAGTAGTAGTCAGGCTAATGGTTATGATAATGTAAACATTTATTAGCTGAATTTCCAACACGGTCCAATATTTCTCGGACTACCAGTGCTGTAGTTGATGATTGCACTATTTCATTACCGACACTATTGGTTGAACTGGCAGCGACATCCAGACAACATGTTTATCGTTACAGAGATAGAAAGGAAAACACATGGATATAGCTCAATAGCAATTAACAAAGATTCGCAAAGCCCTAAATGGATAAATCAATGGGAAAATATAATATAACTAAATTATTGTAAAACTCATTGCTAAGAATGAAAAATAGCGTTTTCGTAAAAGAAATTTAAGTGTATTAAAAATGTTCAAATAAAGTGGGAATGTTTAAATTGGTTAGATAACAGTCAGATATGAATACATTGATTGAAATAGAATTATTAAAATATAAATTCTTATATTTACATTGGACTAAAGCATTTATACATTATAATTAATATTATTTAGAGTGCATTACAATACAATTTGTTTTCTTTGTCTATCACATGTTTTATGTACCATAATAATTGAGTAAAATACTTTCAATAAAAAAACTTGCTGAGGTTAGACTTAATTATAATTTTGCAAAAAGAAATGTTCAAATTTATAAAATTAAAACAGGTAAAAATTTTGGAATGTATTTTCTAGGTACTTATCATAAAAACATAATAAATTCAAAGACAACAAATTTAGCTGTGACACTCTTTCTAGTTTTTTTAATTTTTTAGTACCTGCCTATTATCGTTTAGCAATCTTAATTTTACGGATATAGTCTTATTCATAGGAATACGGTTTCGTAACTGGCCTACACAATCCTTGATAATTTCAGGATTTTTCAACAAATTTGCTCCATATCCTTCTTGTAATGCCCACTTTTGCGGGCATCCACAATTTAAGTCAACTCCATCACACTGCCTGCACATAATAACAAAAATACAGATTTTGATTAATATGTTTGTTATCATTTTAATATAAATGAAAAATAATGACAAAGAACATACGAAATAATCATCTCTGACGCATCGACAAAATCAGACGAGTTGTTAGCACCGAACTGCACAATTAATGGACTATCGCCTAGAGAAATTTATTCCTTAATCAAAATAATAATATTGTTATATAATATTAGATAGAATAAATAGAATATACTATTACAGACCATCGTCAGTTTGAAATTCATGTGCTCTGGCTTTTGGAGACTTAATATAAGAATCGGCCATTATCATTGGAGTGAAACATAAATCACACTCGTACATACGAACTAGTTTTCGGTACTGGAGTCTAAAAAATATAAAATTAAATACACACAAACTTTGATGTAATATAGTTAACAATGCGGTTTTTTTATTAAAAAAAAAGACAAAATTATATCATAATATTCAAATGAAAAAAAGTCTTACCGGCTATAGCGTACCATGGGAGCACAAACATTGATAAATTTGCGTTCGGGATCGTCGAACAATTCTAATATGGGATTGATCATTTTAACTTTTTAATAAAGATACCATAATTTAATTTAATTTCTAATTAAAATGTACTAAAACAACAAGATGAACGAGTTAAGTTGTTTATCTCGAGTTTGTTCGTTACATTGTAATCATAATTAATTTGTAAAAAGATATTATCACAGAATAATCAGAAGAGAAGCCTAGGCCGGAACTGATAAGTGTTCTCCGACATTTTGTTTTTGCGGGTTTCCCTTCTGGTTATTGTGTGATATTGATAAAAACAATAATCTAGTCTGTGGACATAATAAAAGAAACATAATATTATGCATCAAAATATTTGTTAAACAAACATTTATAAATTTAATAATTTGTGTAAAATGCTAAAATCAAGAAGGAATAATATAAAAATTAGAATTAAAAATTATATCGTTAATCGCACCTATTACCGTTTACAAAGATGATTGAAAAGAAAATGGCAAAATTATAATGATATGTTAGGTATCTTATTTATCTATTCGTTTTATAAATCTATTTTGTATGATACAAAAAATAAAATAAAATCAGGTATTAAAAATTATACAATAATGATGGAATGTTTAAATTTTATCCATATTGTTTTTATGTTACCCAATTTATATACCATGGTCATGAACATAACATTATTTTTGATGACTTGCGATAAATTGAAATACCTGCTGTCGTCGTACTAGGTTTAAAATTGTATTTTGTGCTAAATTTAGCAAGCCAACAACTTCAAGGAAATCATTTAAAGGTAGGTGTAATTATTATTTATTAAACTATTATTTTAGTCTTCAACAATAGCTATTATTTTCTGGTCAATAATTGTTACTAAACATAGTTAAGATCGCTATTAATAATAATACATAATAATAATAATAATTAATAATTATTATTAAAGATGATATTATGTGTATGAATATTAACTTAATATAATATAGTGATTAATGAAAAGTAGTAAAATGTAGTAGTCCACAGAGATAAATATTGACAGTAGATAATTACTATTGGTAACTTATCTTGTACATTCTCTGAGAGTTTTTTTGACCTAATTAAAAACCATAATTATTATTATTCGATACACGGCTGAGAAAAAATTGATTTTACAATGTGCGCTTTTTTTGTGTCTGTATCCACTTTACCTTTTGAACTCTGGGCCAATTTCTTCGAGTAGCAACAAAGACCTATTTTGAAATGTATGTTATCTATTGAGATTTTAGATTACTTAAATTAGTACTGGCATCTAGTTTTATCTAGAAAATAAAATGTACTACTTATGAAAGACATTCCAAAGTATTAATAAATGTTTGGAATTTGATTTTTACCGACACTTAATGGGGAAAGCGTTTGGCTTATTGTTATAACCACACTGTAAAATATTAACACATTTCCAACATTCCAATTTAATTTAATATTTTTTAATATAATTTACAATTTTTAAGACAGATCGTGCTAGATTTCTGTACTGGACATGTTGCCTAGACGAAGTAAATATTTTAAAAAAGAGGTCGAGAGCAAATATTTTACGAAAAAATTGTTAAAAAGACCTGAAAAAAAGGAACCGAATAAAAGAGTAAGTTTTTATTGAGACATTGAGGTAAATTAAGATTAACAATCCAATTAATGATATCAATTTACCCAAACTACGCCTGTCTCTCACTCATGTATAATGTAAATCGTTTGATTCCAATGGCGCCCAAAATATATTTTTTGAGTGTAGCACACCAATCCTTCACAAAGCCCATTCCAATGTCAAAAATTATTATTCTATACACCTTATAATATTAGCAACCGAATAAATCCTTAAAAAAAAAAAAACTAATTTGCGATTATTTGAGATAGGTCAGCTATTATTTTACCATATTATCATTCTAATCATTTAAAATATCAAAAAAAAAATATATATATAAAGAATGGTTTAAATGACAAATTTCTACAACATTATTGCAGTTTAAATACAATTTAAAAAAAATGAAGTTTTTGCTTGAAACTTAAAATTTAAGTCCGATCGACAATTTTTTTACTGCATTGTTGTTTGTAGCATAAAAAATTCGATTTTCCCCAAACAAAATAAATAAAGACATTTTTTTTTTGTCTATGTTATAATTTTTTCATTACAATATTCTATCTTTCAGAATTTACGGTACTTTTTAATTTATTACATTTTTCTCTTAACTATTTTCTTAATTTTCTTAACTATTATACAATTTTATTAACTATCTTACAATTTTATTATATTACATTGATGTTTTTAAATACTGTACGATTAGCACGGGCATTTAGAACAGTCTTCAAGTGATGGCAGTGCTGGAGACTGTAAGCCACAGCGAAAATCAGAACTTCTGGTAAGTAATTATGAGTAACAAGTCACGACAAACTATTGTACCTAATAATTATTAAAATGTGTTTTCCTCTGCAAGTACAGCTGAACATTGAACGCTACAATGAAATCCATCCATCGCACCATGTCGTAAACAAGCGTCTTATTGTAAGTTTTTTTTTTAAATTTATTTTTCAATTACAGGCATTTTTTTGTTACTCTATAAACGACTCTTCACACAACCTCCTAACCTAATGTTCTCACAAATGTTATTCAGGGTAGAAGAGGCCTGTTTCCGTATGGCATCCGAACAAATATTTGCGAACGAAGTTAGTATAATATATTTTGCTTGTGCAGACATATACGTAGAAATATATTTTCCGTATAATTCGATAAACTATTGACTTACAGAAAATTTAGATCCGGTTTACAAAGCAAATGCCGTGCAAAACATAGAAAACATTATTTCTTCTGTCAAGTCGAAGTCGCCTGAAACTCGAGTGAAGTTTGGTACACCGAATGCTGCATCTACAGGCAGGCGCTGGTTGTGTAAAAACACTGCAATGTGAGTTTAAGAGGGTACTTGGACCACTGGCCCCCCCACACAAATAATTTACTTACTTATCTCTTCTAGATCTCCAATAGATAAAGTTGAGCTAACCTACAATAATAACAATGGCAATGGCAATCAAAAAACGACGTGGAATCCCATCCGAATGTAATTGGTTTATTAGCCGCTTGCAACAAGTAATAACTGCTTTATTGTTATTTATTATAAAGCGATGAATTGTAATATATATATCGGATCAGCGGTTTAGAAGATAATATCGTTCTAACTTAACCTTTGAGTAGAGAGAATTTCATGTTCATAAATAAATTGTAATGGCAAAGTATGTACATACAGGGTGATTCATTAAGGACAAGAAACTCAATCTCTCCAAAATAATGGCAATTTTGTTGTTTTTCTTTTTTGGAAACACTTTAGTTTTTAAAAATTATTATTTAAAATTGGTTGGCGGCCAGTCAAAATGTTCAGAAAATAATTTTTAAATAAAAAAATCGATTATTATTAAAAAGTTAATTCAATTGTTTCAAGAAGAAATGAGTGCCTTAACCCTAATGCGAATTACCCTGTATACATATATGTGTAAATAGTTTTCCACTTGAGGCGGTATCTAGCATTTAGTACTCTTTTGTATTTTAGTACCTACGTTATGAAATATGTAAATTTTGTTGTAGAAATCCAATTATTCGCATTTCTAAAAAAATGCCAGAATTGATAACGTCCAATGTTCTTAAGAGCCAAGTACAAGCTTTGAAAAGCACATTGTTGACGGACCAACAACCGAAAACAAGCCACGGAACAGTTGCCAATAAAAGTCCCGAGTTCGATGAAATGTGCAACATGTACGTTGAGTTTGTCGATTCGATTTGCGAAGTCGTGTCTAGTGCACACGATAAGATATCTCCCAATGACGGTAATTTCATTGGTTAGGGTTTTCAGCTTTTGTATTTCAATTTTCGATTGAGTTTTTTCAGATTCCACAGCCGAGTTGTACAAACGACTTCGGAGTACCATTGTAAATTCGTAAGTCTTGAAGTCTGAAATTGCCTGAAATCCGAATCGCACTTAAGTACATGTATTTTTCAGACGACGTTCCTCTCCTAGAAAACAACTGCGACCAACCGAGACTTTGGATGCGAATGATAAAACGACAAATTCAATTAGCAATTGTTTTTCGGCACCGAATTCTGCAAACGAAGATTTTGTTTTCAAACCAGTGTTGATGTCGTCCAAAGCACCGGGTTTGTATCTATATTTTAATAATGTACAGCAGGATTGGTATTGTTTAAAATACGTGCAATGGATTTTTCTTAGCTGAAGCAACGCCGGCACATGTTTTGATGGACAGTTTCGAGTTACCAATTGAAGAAAATACTAATACTAATAACAATGATAATAATTGTGCGCCAACCAAGGCTGACGATTCGTTAAACTTCAGCAAACTGAGCGAGATGGAAGTAGACGAATTTTCGTCACCAGAATCATCACGTTTGAACAAAAAGCGACCAGCTAACAACCGCAACCGTAGACGGGTGTCGTTCCTGGACTCTTCTTCGGGCCAACTAAACCAAGTACAATATCATAGATTTAAATAAGTAAGTGAGGTCGTTTAACTTAAAAATGTCAATCTACAGTATACTCTGTTTTTCGACATTCCTGAAAAATTTGATTTCAAAATTTAGCCTGGACCTACCGGGTACTTAATTCCTTAAATATGTAGACCAAATCAATAAACAAATTGTTAGGTTTGCGTTTTTAATTTTCATCGATCTCTTCGTTTAATTTAAGATCAATATATTCGCTCTACTGTTACAACAGTAACATAATGTGCAACAGTATCCCATTAAATAATAATAATAATGTCGACCCCGTCGATAACACTGTCACCGTCGCTGTGTTTGAATAGGTAGATAAGGCCCGCTTGTCTATCATTATCACAAGACATTTCATTGTGTCTGGTGTCATTATTGGTGTTCTCGACATAAATATGGGCTACTGGTATTACTGGAAAACCGAACAAATATTATGATAATTAGAAGGGGAAATGTCATTCCATTGCTAACGACCAGCTTAATGAAAATTAAAAATTCAACCGCTATTTTTTTTTAAATTTGTTGTCTAAATATTAATGGAATTAATACTTAGACTTTTTTTGGGAAAAATTATTTTTTAAATATTCATATTTTCTGAGAAAACGACTGTCTTACATCAGATGAATCACCCTGTATATAAGTTTATTATCAGTTTTCTACTAGACGATTGCAACGATGACTAAATTGCTAATTCCTGCTAGAACCCCTCAGCCCTAAAACACATACATTATTTAATACCATGTTATATTTTAAGAAAATTATATTGGCCATTCAGTTAAGATAAGTTAATTTTTTTTAAAAATCGTTAAGCGATTATGAACATAATACAAATAGTTTCAATAATACTCTTCACACTTTATTTGTAGTATGACTTCGGGTTTTGCGAACGAGACGTAGTATCGATAACACTATCTATAGAGATTAACAAAAAAATCACTACCTACTAGTAAATCATTATTGTTTACGATTTCTCGTCAATATGTAAACATACATTGGTCTAATTGCATAACAGATGGTACATTAACTACACTGTGTTCAGAAGGAAATGATAAATAATTTTATAGCTAATATTTAGGCCGATTTTACTCGATGAAACAGTTAAGCGCGTATCACTATTTTATTAACTCTGTAGACAACAAAGCCGTCATAAACCTTTGTAAAATTGGTTTAGAATTTGTTGAATTTTACCCCTCGCGTAGGATTTACGTGTCTAAACGAGCTAAGATATAGTTTGGGAAACTATTTGATTGTTAAAAATGCTTTGTAGGTAGATAAATACGACGACGGCGGATGGACTTCCGAAGACAGTTTTCGATGCTCGAACAAGAAATGTTTTAAAATGTAATAATAATAATTCATGTTGCTCGATACTGCTGATGTATTGTGTACCACCTACCTAACTAATAGTAATATTTTGTTTGTATAATACCGATTGAAATTCTAAAATAGCGTGTATATTTATTTTCAATTCAATAAAATAATATTTTATCAGTAATATTATATACGTGGACTTTTGATTTGTCGTTTTTGTTTATCGCCGGTGTTCCGGTGTCGGCGATAATGTCTCCTAACAATAACACAACGCATTATATTATTCAATAGTAGAATAGTGTAAAATATTAACAGTCTGATGATGAGCTACTCTGTGTAGCAATAATGTTATCGTAGAAATTAGGATAGCGCCAAAGTCTATAGACACATTTTGACGACCGCACTCCGAAGGACGTTTCAGTGTTAGTTGTAGATTTTTTCTTTACCATGTTCGTTTTGGAAATTTTCCTCGTGGTCTTCATCGCCAGTTTGGCCGACGGTAATGATTTTACAACACACATTACTCACTAATGGATTAACGGTATAATTTTTGTACTTTTTCTTTTACAGCCTCCGTCTTCACCGATGGTGTGTTCCTCGGCCAGAGAAGTCGCTGTCCTCCGTTGCGTGTACCCAATGGCCGTTTAAGAGCCCGTTCGGGCAATCGAGTGGTCCGAATCACTTGTCTGTTTCCGTACAAACTAGTGCAAGGCAATGATTATGCCACTTGCATCGGTGGCGAATGGGACACTCCACCGCCGATATGTGCCAGTATGTACCTACCGCCAGTATTAACTTGCCTAAATATAATGTTACACTTGATTTGATACAAGACACGAAATCAATAATTAATGCAAACTATAGCGCGCATTTACTTCTTGATAATACATTTGTAAGTCATTATAAAAAATTACATTTTTTTATTTTACAGCGGTAATTAAGATTTGAAACCACAGGCGCAACTAGACCTACATTTTAGGGGTAGCTAAAATTACATACACCTGACTAAACATAATTCTTATCTTCAAACCTTTAGAAGATATAAAATAATATATTTGAAAACAAAAATATTCTAAAACAAATAATGTGTACATTGGGGTATACATTTTTGGGGGTTCTAATTTTGAGTCTGGGGGTGCTAAGTCCCCCTTGCACTCCTCTAGTTGCGCCTATGTTTGAAACCAAGATTGAGACTTATTAATAATTTTAGTACATTTTGCTCATCTCTGCTACACAAGTAAAACATCATTGACTGTTAGTGCTATACAAATAAAACCATAAGAGTATTAAAAAAAAAAAATGAACTTGAATAAATACTATTTATTTAAGATATAGTTTTTATTTACTACATCAGATATGACTTAAATTTCTATTTCCAAATGAAACATCATTTTAAATAATTTAAAAAAAAAAAACAATATTCATTTCATAAATTATAATTATTCATAACAATATATTGATTACATTTTAAGTGAAATTTACATTTTATTATTTTATGTATCCGGTCGATCGTCAGCACCTTGGTGCAATAAAGAGTTAGTACTAAGAAGGACAACTTTGTATTGTCTACATAGAGTATCGCGATTATCTAACAAAATTTTACATTATAAGATGTAGCTTTGTTTTTGCTGTTGTCGGTTTACCAAAAAAAGGTACTTGTCCTGCTCCATGGGTTCCACGTTTGTTAGATTTCAATAATTTTAGATATATAAAAATGGCTATCAACAATTCTAAATTTTCAGCAAATTATTGTAAATTTAAAAAATCACTAAAATATTTACGTTACCATTTAAATAGTTAAAGTTCATAAGGCTTAAGTACATAAAGAATAGGGTTATATTTTAAAAAAATTAATTAAAGCTAGGTGAGCTAGGCTTATTCAAGACTGGAAACTTTGTCTCTACGCATATTACATTACCACACTACACCTTCCGACAAAAATCTTAAACAACTTAAATAACTTTAAAGGTAAATATCCAAAACTGGTTTTTAAATAGTCAAAATGTCCCGCAAATAATTCTTAATAAAATGGCTATCCTAAATTAAAAAAAAAGAATTAAAAAAAGTAAAACAGCGTTACTAGCATTACAAACTGTGGTGTTTATATATTTTGTATCCTTAACCCAAAGATTCAGGATTACTGGAGTAAATTTAGTCCATTTTTTTTTTATTAATCCCTTTGTAATCAATTACGGACTGTAATCCATTTTGCCCATCTCTGTGTGTATTAGGGCCAGGGTGTGCTATCCCGGAAGGTATCGATCACGGAAGGATCAACATTTTGGAGTCGGGAGCCAGACTAGATCTCGAATGCGACGTTGGATACGCTCTAGATGGTCCTAGTTCCGTGTACTGTACAAAAGACAAAGAATGGAATGAAGAGTTATATGATTGCAAAGGTAAAGTAGTAACTAAATTATCTTAAGCTTCGATGCAGAGTCACCGATTTTACAATGACAAATTTATTGATCAGAAATTGTACCTAAAGGGTACTTTATTGGGCTAAAAATGGAAAAAAAGTCACCTCTTCCTCTTCAAATTCGAAAAAAATACAAAAAAAAGTACATATTTTTCAACTTAAAATTAAAATGCTCTATAGCTTTTTTTTAAAAATATTCTTATTAGGTTTCAAATTTGTATGGAATATTCTTTAAAGTTTAAACATAGTACTACCGATAAACATTGACAAACCAAAATTATATCATAAACCTTTTTCTCTACAAAGGATAGACATTCGTCATATATCAATTTTTCAAGCAAAGTTTTAGGGATTTAGATTTGAAAATTGGACTGAAGATAGATCTAGAATGGAACTATATTTATAAAATTGTATAGTTTCTCATAAAGTTGTAGTTCGACTTAAGGAAAAACCGAAAAAGGGGAATACTTATTACACTTTGACCGTAGTCAATTTCCAGGTTGCCATGTGTGAGTGAATCAACAGTCAACAAACTATGGCACGATCAACCCTAGTCGTATCCACCCTAATAGTAAATATTAATTTTTATGCACATAATTGTCCTATTAGGTACAAATGCTTTTATCGATATTTGTATAATTAACTGTTACTTCAATTTGTTTGATAATGTGTTTTTAGAGTGATACGATCTTGGTACGACCCGTCTATAAATAAATTTGATATATTTTTTTTCTAGCTCACGATCATATTTATGTATCGTGTGATTTTGAATCGGCCGACGAACGATTTTGTGGATGGAAAAACGATATGTATAACGACATCGATTGGTTAGCTGACAAAGTAAAACTGTTATTGTTTTCGTCCAACCGACATGTACCGCCGGGTTCTTCTCAATATTTTTCAGGTATTTTTCACAGCTATGACGTGTACTGGAATTGTACTTTCAGTGATAAAAACCCCAATTATATTCTAATAATAATGTCTGTAGGGAGCTACATATCGTTGGACGCTGGTCGTCTGAGCCCTTCTAGTTCGGGCAAACTACTGTCCCCTCAACTTCCTCCGACTAAAAACAAACAAAGATGTGTCACGTTTTCGTACAAAATTGTCGTCGACGAAGGTCGTACACGGCCTTCGCTAATTGTTTCATACGGTGGAATTCCCCATTGGTCGAAAATCAGAGGAGAAGGAAGAGCGTCAATTGGACTGTACCGGGTCGATTTCGCAGCGAAGGTGCGCGCTTACTTTGAAAATCCAACAGGCGAATAATATTAGCTAAATTAATTGTCAACGGTGTGTTTAGATAACAATCGAAGGAAAGGGCTGCATGGCGGCGATCGACAATATGGTCATAACGGAAGGCGACAGTTGTTTGATAAAAGACGGAGGCGGTAGGTAACCGATTTTACTATACCATAAACTATCTGTTAAGCTAGCACGGTTCCCCACGATCAGAGTGTTTTTGCAGATTACGAAACGTGCGAAGATAATTGCGGCAAAGCCGCATATGGAAACGGCTGTTCGTGCAATTGGGAATGCCACCAAAATTCCAACTGTTGTCCGGACATCGGAGACCATTGTCCATACAGTATGTCAATTTGAGTCTCGATTTATGCGTTTGAATCAACACGTTTAATTACCATGATGTTGTGTTGTTCCCAATAGTTAAAACGCCCGAGGAAATCTCCGTGATGTATACCACTACTACTACGCACAAGCCTATTGTCAAAAAAAAACCAGTGACACCTATTGCCGCCCTAAAATCGACCAATGCGGCCACGCCAATTCCTACTTCCAACGTTACATACCCTCAGTTTCCATCGACTATACCTACATTAGAACCGACAGCGGAACCGATTACAATAACCGTAACGGTCCCTACCACGACCACCACCACGACTCCTAAACCTACCACGAGTTCAACGACAACACCATCCCTACCACGACTACCACGACTACCACGACTACCACGACTCCTAAGCCTACTACGAGTTCAACTACAACACCATCCCCTACCACGACTACCACGACTACCACAACTCCTAAACCTACTACGAGTTCAACTACAACACCATCCCCTACCACGACCAGTACAACTACCACAACTCCTAAGCCTACTACAAGTGCTACGACAACACCGCCCCCGACCACGACTAGTACAACTACTATGCCTTCGATAATTAACACTACAGTTGTGATTAAATCGACAAAACCAGAGATGACCAAACCGAATATTTCACATATCAAATATCTCGATGTTACTTCTGGACCGAACAAAACAGTAATAGTTATCGATATAACTTCTACTGAAACCCCTAGTCCTCGAATGAATAGAATTTCCAAAAATAACAACACAAATATTCCTTTTTTGTTTAACGTCAGTGATACTATGCATCGTAAAAACAAACATAATGTCTCAACACAAAAATCTCAAACCGACAATGCTGGCCCAGAAACTAAAACAGAATTCAGTTACATACTATTTAATAAACGTATGGACGCAGCAGATCAATGGGTTGCCCCGCAAGTGAAACAATATAACGGTTAGTTTGAGTTTTTAGTGTTTGAAATGCTAAACACGAGTAGATTATTGTAATTCTTATTATTATTATTATTTTTTTTTTTGCAGATCAACATAATACCAAGAGTTCCACGTTTAATACATCTTTCATTTTCATATGTATAGCACTTGGTATTGGACTAGTAACGTTAATGTACACAATTTATTTCGGGAAACTTTGTTTCAAGAAGTCTTTTAAGTACAGGGTAGACAACAATTTGGACCAATCGGACGGAGACACTGCTTCAAATTTGGAATTAATCACTAACGATGAGTTGTAAATTAAATGCATAAGTATAATGATTTATACGTATTTCCGTAACAGTTACATGTTTTTGTATATTAAAATATATTATGTTAAATTAATTATATATTAATATACATATGATATTAATGTTATAATAATATGATCTTGTTATTATTATTATTAGCACAACTATAATTCAAATTAGCCTAAAAATATGTCACAACAGCGAAGCAGATGTCAACATTTTTTTATAATGCAAACATTGGCACTGAGCTAACACCCTTTATTTATTGGCGAATCCAATTTTTTATAAGTAATCTAGTTGTTACTTTGTGTTTCATTTTAATTAGATTCTGTACTTCTGAATGTTGTTGTTGATTTGAGTGAATATGTTTTTTTTTTAAATTTGTGCTAAGATAACGGAAACTGTTTTTCATACACCTGCGGTGTTTGTTAAGCAGTTATTTATTTTATATATTTCACTATCAACATTATTATTCATAAAAAAAATTACACTCAGCCTAATATTACAAGCCTCTTATAAAAAAGTTGTAGTACCCAAACGGAAACAAATTTTGTGTACGTTTATTGCTCACAAACAAATGGCTGTACTCGTGTACAAACATATCGGTTAGGTTAGGACAAATATGTCGACAACAAACAGCTATTAGACTAGCCAATAAGGGTTCTGGGAAAAATTCCCAATCGAAATTATTTTTTAAAGCCTTACTAATATATGTAATACAGTTTTAGTTGCGATATTCAAATGGATAGAGGCGTTTTATAGATCTATGGGTTGTATTATTCAGACAAAAAAAAAATTCTATATGTCTAATGTTACAAACAAATTTTGTTACTCATGTACATATACTTAGGTTAGGTTGGGAAAAATATGTCAGGAAAAACAGCCATTAGGCAAGCCATAAAGGATAACATTTGGCAAACAGCGGTAAAAATTCCAAATCAAAATTGTTTTTTTTCAAACATCTAATTGATATATGTACTTTCATGTACTAAAAATCCCAATCAGGCGGGCAGGAGTTTTATTCAATGGCTTAGGAAAGTTAATAATGTCGAGTTTTTATCAATAAGTTGAAACAAGTTTCAAATGAACTATTTCTAGATACAGAGGCTCCTTGAAAATCTTAAGGTGTAATAAGTAGGAAAATAATGTGTATGCGAATAATAAAAAAAACATTTATTTTTGCTAACCGTAAAAAAATACTAAGATTACGTCTTATTTTTGGTTTGAATAACAACAACAAATATTTTTTTGTTTAAACATTTTATAAAAGCTAACAAATAATACAGTATTTTTAGGAGTGTGTGTTTGTGCAGTGGATTGAATTCCTATGGCATAAACAAATGTTTTAAAAGATATTTTTTTGAAAACAATCTACTATAAAACTGTCTATTATTGAGGATAAGAATCATTGTGTAGTAGACTTTTTTTTAAAAGTTGCTGACCTTTACGAAAAATAGTAGTACAATGATGAATATGAAATATTTTATTTTATTGTGTCTAACATTTTATACTCCAACAGTTGACTCTATCACAGAAGAGGTAAATATAGTTTTTTTAAGTAAACTAAACGTTTAACATACACGGTACACCATATTTGTTAAATCTCTTTAGTATAGCTTTAAAGTAACTTATTATTTTTTAAGTTTGTCAAAAATAATAAATTTCCATGATTTTATATATCTCTGATACAAGTGTTGTTACCCTTAGAATCGTTTATAATAGTTTGTATAAGTATTTATCAGTATAATACTATAAAGTATACGTTTATAAGTAAAAAATATGCTTAATAAATTATGTTCCTCTTTATGTATTATTTTTTTTTTTTTACGAATGTTAGCAAATAAAAGATCTATGGAACAACATGAAGACTGGACAAAACAACTATATAGTCTACGAAAACTTCCTTAAATATTATGAGGATGTTTTAGAAGAAGATAGAATGGAATTTTTTGTCATAATTACAATGTTCAGAACCGATTGTACATGTAAAGGTAATCGTAAAGCAGTTTTTTTTTTAACACTATCTTCATAAATTCTATAGGTTTTTTTGAAGTTTAATTAAAACTTCAACAACGTCGCTTGTTAGCCTGATTACATTGTAAAACAAAATTACATGTTTTATTAAAAACCATATTTGTTTTTTTGGAAATGTTTCAAGTACTCAGCATGAATTTTGAAAAATTTACCGAAGCTGCAAAAGACGGCCACATACCAATAAGTCAATCATTGCTTGTAAGTTATATCTCTGATAATAATATTGTACAACGCACAACAGTTATTATTGAGTTGAAATATTCGTTAACATCAATTTTCTATTAATGAAAAATCACTAAACCATTTAAAATTCATCGATATAAATGTTAAAAACCAAGTTAGAATGACCATTAATCTTTTTTTTATTATTATTTAATATGAATACATGAAATACTGCTTAATTAAATTAGAAGCATTTGTTTATACGGTTCTAAAAACGAAAAGTTTTAAAAAAACATTTAGGCGTTTCGTTTACTATTTGACCAAATGGCCCCAGCACAGCATAAAGACTACGTTACTTGGGACAACATAAAGGCCCACTATGGAGATGAGGTATATGGAGATTTGGAAGAAAAAGGGGTACTCGCTGAAGTTGAAAAATTCGGAAAAAAATATGGTAAATGTGATTTTTAATATCTACATGTTTTATAATAGTAAAATCATGTAAATAATCGGCTAAGAAGAATGTATCACTTGTGTTACTGTACCTAAGTAAACTTGTTTAAAAATGATCTTGACATTTTCAACAGCCAATTGAACAAAAACTAATTACAAATTACAGTATTTAAAAGTATTGCTTTCACGGATTATTGAAACATTTTAATTTGCTGTTTTGGCTATGCTGAAAAAAAATGTTTTATCATAATTTTTTATTATCTATAGGTATATTTTATTAATGTTATATTGTTGATTTTCAGACGGAGAATGGAGAATGGATTTTGGTGGCTTAAAAAGAGCCGTAAACATTGGTTATCTTCAACTAATAACCTCAAACAAGATGCTACAACAAGTAGACCGCTAAAAAGAATATCAAAATTATTAAAAAGTAATAAACTTTATTACTCATAGATTAGCCGTAAGGTTAGTACAATAATATTAAACCGAAACAATTAAAATCATAATATTACTCCTTGTCACACCTCAATAGATATTGTCATTTAATAAAATAAAAATAATTTGTAATATTATATGGTTTTGTTTATATTATTATCAGACCTATGCTTGTATTCGTCAAATACTGGTTTTCGAGAAGTCCTAAGTCCACCAAATATTATGACACAGTGGAAAGAGAGAGGTCATAGATTTACAGAAATTTTCATAATAACTGAAAGTTTTATGTTAATATTAATTCATCATAAAACTGGGTCCCTCCTAAAACAGTTATCATTGTTGGGTTAACATAATTGGATTAAACCAGTGGAATACTCGCATGTTTACATTATTTATAAACGAATGAAGCAGTTAAGCCTATGAATCCTATAAACCACTGAACCGATTTATTTGTGTAGCAACTCTATGGATTAGAAATCGTACCTAAAAGATACTTTCTCGGGTTTACTGGTGTAGTGTGTATCTACACACAAATCAGTTAACAAAAATTTAGTATGACACAATTTTTTACAGGTACAGAGGCCTCTTAAAAATCTAAAGGTGTAGTAAATGAGTAGGCAAATAAGGTGTATATTGTGATTGTGTGAATTATGAAAAAATATGTACACAAGTTTCGGTTTGAAAAAAAAATAACAAATAATGTAATGCTAAACCATTTTATAAATGCCATATTTAAAAACAAATTTAGCTAAGTATTTTTTTTAGCAATGTTTATTTGTGGTACATAGTAATATTTGTTTTTATACAAAATGGTTTTAAACTTTAAATTGAGATTTAACCTAATTCAAATGAAATGATCTTCGACCAATTTAATGGCTTATTGACTATAAAAACACCAAATGCAGACTATAATTACAATTTGAGTGGGAAATTCAAAGGGATAATGCCTCTTATAGATCTAAAGCTGTGAATTGTAAAATTCACAGCTTTATGGTAACCGCAAAAAAATATTAAGATTTGTACACAATTTTCGGCTTGATAAAACAACAAATAAAATCAATGACATATTTGGCAAAGTTGTTTTTTTGTAGTATTGTTTATTTTCAATTCGTAGTATAAGAGATTTTTTTTTGGTATTATGGGTTTGATGTTAACCTAATTGAACGGCAAAAATGTGACCTTTTGTTAACAACCTAAAAAATATTGCAGAAATAGAAATAATTAAAAAACAAAAAAATGACTATGACATAGTCACTTCTAGAGTGATTTTATCATTTTGGCAAATAGCTATTAAAATGTCCAGTCAAAATTGTTTTTTAATTTTAAAGGCCCGATTGACATAATGTGTGCTTTGATACACTAAAATTCCCATTCGATTCCACTTGGGTTATATTTAATAGTTTAGCTAAGTCAATAATTTTGAGCTTTTGTTAAAAACTAGAATATTGCGATAATTGAAAAAAGTTTCAAACAAAAATTGAATACGACCCAATTTTTCATAGGTACAGGGGCCTCTTAAAAATCTAAAGGTGTAGTAAATAAGTAGAAAAAAAAGGTGTATTGTTATTGTGTGAATTATGAAAAATATGTTTTTATGCTAACCGCATGAAGAAATATCAAGGTTACTCGTGTACACAAGTTTCGGTTTGAAAAAAACAACAAAATAAAATATAACGCTTAAACAGTTTATAAAATCCATACCAAACTTGGCAAAATTGTTCATTTTAGTAGCTTTGTTTGTTTTTTGATACATAGTAATAAACAACCAAATCTATCCGTGAACAAAAGGGCCAACTTCCAGACCCTTTCTAATTAAAAAAAAACATCCTATCAATGTAGTGATATCCACATAACGGTTCACTCTGTTCTTTCCTATGTCTATAACCTCACACCCTTCCCACTTTTATGAGCAACACCACAGCTCTTTTATTTTCGTTGCTCAACACTTGGCTTTTCTGAATAAGGTATAAAATAAAGTATTTACATTGAAAAACTAAACTTTTCACATTCTATTGAAGAATGAGAAACTAAGGGATGGAAATGGGGTCGATGGAATTATTTAATAACCGTTTGGAGCGTTGAAGGAGATGTGACAAAAGAAGGTTCACTTAGTAATGAAAAAACTATATCACGAGGAAACGTTAAACATTTGTTTTAACAAAAACGTAATCTATTGAATATATAGCGAAACAATATCATGTTCAACAAATAATAGAGCATGTTTTAGAGGTGTCTGTGTTTGCGCAGTCACTGTACAGTGGGTACCTACGCTATTAACAAATGTTTAAAAAAAAACATATTATTTTAAAACAATCTACTATAAAACTGCCTATTATTGAGCATAAGAATCATTGTGCAGTAGATTTCATTTAAAGTTAGTAATACAAAAATAAATATTAACACAACGATGAATATAAAGTATATTGTTTTATTGTGTCTAACATTTTATACTTCAACAGTTAACTCCATCGAGGAAGTGGTAAATATAGATTTTTGATCAATCACTTATACATATTTATTATAAATCATTTTTACTATATCGCGTTAAGTAAGCCCGTTTGACCTAAATAGTTTTCCACGTTAGTAAAATCTCCAAGTATATTGATATCTTAAACTAATTTTTTTTTAAGTTTGTTGAATATAAAAAATAGCATACAGGGTGCCCTACAATTCACGAAGATTTGACTAATGAAATGACTATTGTTCTAGTGAATACTTTTAAGATTTTTAAAAATTAATTTACATTTTATATCTTATAAATATTTACTAGAATATATTATTAGTTGTACAAATATAAATAAATAATATATAATAAAAAGTTATTTTATTTGTCAAGTCATTTTAAGCACCTTCAAAAAAAAAAGATACAGAAGTAGGATATTCAAAACTATTGACTGAACGATAAACAAGTTAGTAAGAACTCTAGTAGCATGTTTGACGCCCTATACCAGTCAAACAACCTATTCTTAATAAAATACAATAATAAAACTTCCTTTTTTTAAATGTTTAACTGTTCTTTTTGATAATATTAAACAATTTTATTATTAGTCTACCAAAATAATAATTATCAAATCCTCGTTAGGCTCGTATTACATTTTCATGATTTTATATACCTCTGATACAAGTGTTACCCTTAGAACCGTTTGTATAGGTGTTTAAAAGTAATAATATTAAGTATATATTTAAATATGCTCATCTTTCTAGTTTAAAAAAAAAACTATGATTATCTTATTGTTATTTTGTTTTACCAATGTTAGGAAATTAAAGATCTATGGAACCAAATAAGAACTCCCGGAAACATGTATATAGTCTACGAAAACTTCCTTATACATTATAAGCGTCTTGAAGACCCAGAAAAAGCTCAATTTCTTGCCATTACAAACGAATTCGGAATCCAATGTAAAGAATGTGAAGGTAATTGATACATTTGATTAAATGTCATGTTTTTTTTTTTTGTTATAATGGGAATTTTTTTAGTGACCAGCATGAATTATGGCCAATTTAAGGAGGCCGCTTTAGAGGGCCTCATACCAATATGTCAAATATATGTAAGTTATATGTTATTTCTTAAAATAAATTTGTGTCCACGCAATAGTTTTTTTTTTAAAATTTAAAATTGGATTAAACTGCTAGAATATTTTATTCTTCAATTAGTCCACCTATAGGTGTTATACATTATAACCACATACACTTGATTGCACATTATAGTCCATAATCTCAATGCTCTCCTACCTTCATCAACAACAATGCTCTTATACTTTTATTGCTTAACACTTGGCCAGTTTCTGTGAATGAAAAAATATGACCTTTATTACTTAGTTTATAAAAAATGTTTAGATGATGCGTGATCTGTTTAACGAAATTGCCAAACAGAAACCCTACATCACTTATTGCGACTTATTGGACTTCTATGGATTTCCTAAATTTAGTGAATGGATTATTAACGAGATACTCTTCGAAGTGGCCAGATTCGGAGAGTCGGGTAAATGTGATTTTTAATAACTACATTTTGTAATAGTAAAACTACCACAATAACGCATCTCTTGTTTTCTAGAGGCATATTTGAATTTATCTTTCGATGGCTATAAGAAAGTCGTGAACATTGGTTATCTTGTGGGTCCTGATGCAAAAGCGATTGAAAAGGCTGAAGCTGCTGCCAAAGAGGAGCTACAACCTGATGATAAACAAAACAAAATAGAAATTTTAGTCGTAAAGTAGTTAGAATATAGTAGTTAAATAAAATAATATTAAACGAAATCATTTTAATTATAATAATACTCCTTCATAATACTTCATAAGACCTTGTCATTTGAATTCAATAAACATAAAAAAAAAATAGTAGTCGGCATTATATTAAGCTGGCAGAAGTAAAATAATATTATTGTACTTTTTTTATTACTTATTTTGAATTCGCATACTAAAAAAGCCAGGACGATGGGGGTTTTTTGGGCATAGTGGGGACGGCGAGGTCACAGGTATACAGGAATTATCATAACTGAAAGTTATATGTAGGTATTTATTTATTTCTGATAATAAAACAGTTATCGTTGGGTTAAATTTGTATTAAACGAGTGGAATATTCGCTTACTTAAATTATTTATGAACTGAAAACCAATGAAACAGTTAAGCCTATGAATCCTAAATTTTGCTTAAAAATTTACAAACAAATTTTGTTACACGTCTACCAACATATTGACTAGGTTAGGAAATATATGTCGAAAAAAAAACCAGCTATTAATCCAGCCAAAATGGGTAACAATCAAAATTGTTTTTTTCAAAAGACTTATTGATATATATGTAAAGAATACAACACTTTTCATAGGTATAGAGGTCTCTTAGGAATTTAAAGGTGTAGTAAATAAGTAGAACTATAATGTGCACGTATGTTGTGAGAATTATAAAAAAACATATTTTCAAGCTTAACTCGAAAAATTATTAAGTTTACTCATGGACGAATATTTCTGTTTAAAAAAAACAACAGATATTATACTCCATAAACATTTTATAAAAGCCATACATTATTTTGATATATTATTTTTTTTGTAGCGTTGTTTATTTTTTGATACATTTGTTTGTTTTGTAAAAAATAGATTTTATTTTAAATTGAGATTTAACCTAATTTAAACGGAGTAATTGTCGACTAATTTAATAGTTTAAATAACAACGCTAAACGGAAAATAGTTATAAAATTTGAGTTGGAAAATTCAAAGGGATGAGGCAACTCCTAGATCTGAAGCTATAGTATACAAACAATAGCAGAAAAAAATTGTGTACGTTTATTGTTTACAAACTAATTTTAAAATATGTTTTCTGCTAACGCAAAATATCATTAAGAGATTTTCGGTTGGAAAAAAACAACAGATCTTATATTGCTTAGACATTGTATAAATGCTATAACAGATTTGGCAAAGTTGTTTATTTTTGATACATAGTAACCGGCCATTTTTTTTTTTACTAAAAATGGATTTGTTTAAGTAAATAGGTAGAAAAATAATGTGCATGTATATTAAAAAAAATCATAAGGTTACTCGCGTACAGAATTTTCGGTTTGAAAAAAAAAACAAATATTAAAATGCTTAAACATTTTATAAAAGCCATAAAAAATTTGGCAAAGTAGTTTTTTTATCGAATTGTTTAGTTTTGTAGTAATAAACTATTGTTGATTTTTTTTTTTTAAACTACAACATAACAATATTTTTCAGAAAGCTATAGCGTTTCTTAAAAAGGAAGGTGTTAACAATATATTTAGTTTAGTTTCCATTGTTTATGAATATAAAAAAGTAGCAATCATCTGAAAATACAAGTTTTTACAATTGTTTAGACACCAAGGCAATATATTAGGCTTGTAGAGGTCAAATATAATTATTATACTTCTTTATCACTTATTTTGAATCCATATGATAAAAAAAATTATTATAGTTTTTTTACATTTGCAAGACTCTATGTACATAACATATCGTCTCTTTGCTTCTGTAAGTAATCTATAACATATATCACACTGGGTTTAATGTCTGAAAATTAGGCAAAAGGTATGTTCAGAATGGCCCTATAGCAAAACTAACTTTCTCGAAAATCTTTGGTTAAGCTTTTTTTTTTATTTATTAAGAAAAACCCTCAGTTTTTATCAAAAGACTTATGATTTATGTATACACAATTTTTCTTAGGTACATAGGCCTCATAGAAATCTAAAGGTGTAGTAAACACGTAGAAAAATAATGTGCACACGATTTGTGCGAATTATAATAACAAAAATTGAATACGACCCATTTTTCCATAGGCACAGAGGCCTTATAGAAATCTAAAGGTGTAGTAAACTTGTAGAAAAATAGTGTGCACACGATTTGTGCGGATTATAATAAAACATGATTTTATGAACGCAAAAAAAAAATATCTAGGTTACTCATGCACAAATATTTCGGTTTGAAAAAACAACAAATATTATATTGCTTAGATATATTATAAATGCTATAACAGATTTGGCATTGTTGTTTTTTTGTAGCGTTATTTACTTTTGATAAATTTTGTTTGATTGTAGTAAATGGATTTTATTTCAAATTGAGATGTAACCTAATTCAAACAAATTTAATGTTTTTTTTTACATAACTTCATAGCATTGCAACTTGGGTTTGAAAAATTCAAAGGGATAAGACCTAAAGGGATAAAACTGTAGTAGACAAAAAGAAAAATATTGTGTACGTTTATTGTTCACAAGCCGAGTATTTACTAAAAGTTTCCATCGGTCGGACTGGCTATCGTAATGTCATTGTAATTTTTTTAAGTTTAGGATGAGGCGATTTTAGAATCCGTTACAGCAACCTATATATTAATTTAGATTTGCATGTTCAGCTATTTTTTTTCAAACATTGGTAGTATAATAGAATTGAATTGAACTTTAAAGTTTATAACATCATACAAAAGAGCCGTAGATTTTTAAATTTCCTTTGAAAAAATGTAATTTCTACAACAAGAGCAATGCATTTTAATGACTATTTTTATTTAAGAGGTTTGTACGTTTTGTATATATAGGGTGCAATGTAAAGTTTTACCGAGCTTCAAATGAGACGTTAGGGATGCTCTATGGGCACAATAAATGGTATTCAATTCTTTTTAATTTTAAAATTGTTTAAAATTGAACTCGTATCTCATTAAAAAATTGTCTTACGAAAAAAATAATTTCAGATTTGAAATTAAGAGAAAAAATCTTGTAACATGATTTTTTGGTATCTGGCCACACTTGCGTCCACCGAGTGGCCACTGAGTGGCCGGCATGTTACCAAAACCAACATATGGCATGTGACACATCATTTTGGGTTAGAATTTTATTCTCAATCCAGTGCCGTATTTAAATTCAGAAGGAAAACCCCGACGATGTACGTCTTATAATATTTTTTTTTTAAATTTCATCAAAATGTTAAGACTGTATTCAATCTTAACACACAGTAGTAATGATAATAATCACTTCATGCAAAACTAGAACAGTACTTTAGTATTTAGTTCAGTAGCACATAGAAAAACAAATGCCTTGCGTTAGATTGATACAAAATACAGTATTGCTATTTACTCTGCACCGACGAAAACAGCCACAATAACAAGTCATCGTGTATAAGTAAAAAATACCTTTTTTTTTATAGGTACACATGTGTTACACTCGCAAGGGACATGATAAAAAATAAACAAGAAAACAAGTTGCCTATGGTTTGCAATAAGTCAAATATATATATATATATATATTAGGAATAGCGTTTTTGTCGGAAAGTAAATAAGATTTCATTAAATTTTGATGTTCTGCTGGACGTATCCGTAACTAAAACAACAGGGTGTTTATAAAAAAATGCTGGCCATATTAAAACTTGCAGAGAGAGACTTCGTTCTTATCTAAATATGAGAAAATCAAGTTTTTGTACATTGAGCGGTTTTGTTTCCAATGTTTACTGATTTCAAAGTCCCTACATAATATATTCATTTTGACCTTGACGTTGGATTGCAATTCAAACTTTGTAACACTAAAAAAAAATTCCAAACAAACGTTTAGAAAATTGTTGTTGTAAAAGTTTTCCATTGAATCAATAACACAGTCTTATCCAGTTAGAAATAAATAGTCCATTTTTCGGTAGAATTTGTTTGTGTTTGCGCAGTGAACTGTGGTGTGAATTTTTCGACATGTGTAAATATTGAAAAAAAGGTTTGACCTAAAACTTTTTACTATAAAACGGCCTATTACATTTTATGTAGTAGATTTTATACAAAGTCGGTAGTCTTATTGGTAGCGACAATATATTATGTTCAATAATGATTATAAAGTATTTTGTTGTAATGTGTCTAACTTTTATGAAATGTAGTTAAACATCACATTTGCCTGATGAATCTACATATTCTATAATTTTAATGATTTTTCCTGTATTATACATTTTTTCATAAATTGCATTTTCAAAGTCTCTCTTTATGTCGCTCAAAAAATCGTAGCGTGCCTATTGTTTATACTCCAACAGTTAACTCTATCACAGAAGAGGTAAATATAGTTGTTTCCAACAATCACTTAAACATATTTTATAAATTACTTGTATTACATTGCGTACAGTAAACTAAACGTTTAACATGTATGGTATTCCACTATCGTTAAATCACCTAAGTATATTAATACCTTAAAGGTACTAATTACTTTGTCAAAAAATAAAAAAAATGTTGTTTTTCATACTTTAAATTTCACTAAAACGGAAATATTTCTACATTTTTTTTAACCTTTTAATTATTATTTACCAGTCAAAATATTTAAAAAAATCTATTAATTGTAATGCTTGATTTTTTTTTTAAATAACTACATAATACTGTTATCTGTTTGTGGGAAGGTTAATAATGGTTGCACCTATATTTTTATATTAAAAAATTATAATATTAATCTACCAAATTATTCCTAAGATATATTACAAACTTCAAATCTTTGTTAGTCTCATAAAACATTTTCATAATTTTTTAAATAATGATATTATATGTCTCTGATATAAGTGTTACCATTAGAGTTGTTTGTATGTTTATACCTTAAGATAACTAATTACTGAAAAATATTGTCAAACATAAAAAAATTGTATATACAAAAGTAGGGTATGCCAATCTTTTGACTTATCGATAACGAATTTTTAAATAAGTACTTTAAGTGTTATAAGCGACAGGAAAATAATAAAAAATATTCCTCTTTGCACCAACCTCCTTGTTCTTTTTCATTTAAAAGTCATTAAAACAGAAATACTTCTAAATTTTTTTTTAAAACCTTTAAATCACTATTTACTAGTCTATTTAGTAAAATCTACAAATGGTAATGCTTACTTTGATTTTTTCCAATAGCTACATGATACTGTTGTCTATTTGTAGGAAGACTTATAATTTTTGCACGTATATTTTTATATTGAACAATTATAATACTAATCTACCAAATTGTTTAAATAAAAAAGTTGAAAAGTTAATTTTTCCTAAGATATATTACAAACATCAAATCAGGCTCGTAAAACATTTTCATGATATTTTGAAATATTGATTTTATATGTCTCTGATATAAGTGTGACCATTAGAGTTGTTTGTAATTGTTTGTATAAATATAATATATTAAGTATATATTTATAAGTAAAATACATGTTCTGTTATACAAAAAAATATGAATCTCTTATTGTATTACTTTTTTTACCAATGATAGCAAATACAGATGCAACTATATAGTCTACGACAACTTCCGTAGAGATTATAATGGCGAAGAAGCTGCTCAATTTCTTGCCATAACAAATCTATTGGGAACCGTACGTTCGGAAAACGGAGGTAATCCTGATGCAGTTTATTAACAATTAATACTTTTAAAAGGAATTATGAAATATACTATAACTATTGAAAAAAAAAAAACACTCTAAAATAACTTTTTTTAAAATTTATATTAAATTAAAAATACACTTATATTTCGGGATGGTTAAAAAAATATATACTTA
Organism: Adelges cooleyi; assembly: GCF_023614345.1. Lineage (NCBI taxonomy): Eukaryota > Metazoa > Arthropoda > Insecta > Hemiptera > Adelgidae > Adelges > Adelges cooleyi. The sequence goes on from NW_026095784.1 coordinate 179,342, forward strand.
TAAACTCTATAAGTTTTACTGTAGTATATAGGACTAACTAGAACTTCAGCAACTTCGGTTATTAGCTTAATTATATTGTAAATACAAAATTATATATATATATATATTTAATTAACACCATGGTTTTTTTTTTATTATAATAGGAATGTTTCTAGAGTACAGAATGATTTATCAAGAATTTAAGGATGCGGCGTTATTAGGACTCGTACCAAATCGTCCTATAGATGTAAGTTATATATATATATATATATGTAATTTTTATGTTATTTCTGATAATAATATTGTGTGCAACAGTTACTATCGAGTTAAAATCGGATTAAACAGCTGAAATATTCGTTAACATAAATTTACTATTAGACAGTGGCGTAATTTAAGTTCTTTGATGGGGGACAAAAGTTTTGACTGACTCGAAGAACATAAAGTTAGAATGATTATTAATCTTTGTTAAAGCATTTGCTTACACTGTTCTAAACAAAAATAGTTAAAAAGTTCAAAAATGTCTATAGATGCTACGTGATCGTTTTGACGGTATTGTACGGAGAAATAACAGCAACATTACTTTGAGCGACATAAAGAGACACTTTGGAAACGCATTATATGAAAATATGTATAGAACAGAAACATGATTTAAGTTATAGACTACGGAGATTCATCGGGTAAATGTGATATTTAACTATATTTTAAAAAAGTTACACACAATACAATAAAATACTTTGTAATCATCATTGATCATATATATATATATATATATATAACACTGCCCACCTCAAGTTATTATCAACAAAATATTACATGTACACAAATCATTGTATTATTTGTTCAAAAACTTTTTAATTCGCTGTTTTGGCCATGCTGTAAAAAACCCAAACATTTTACTGCAGTATTGTTTTATGTTATATATTACTTATGTTATATTGGTGATTTTTAGGTAGAGAATGGAAAGGTGCTACAACAAGTTGTATGCAAAAATATATTTATAACTACTAAAATGTATTAAAAAAAATTATCTATGACTATATCGTTAATTTTTTTAAATACATTTTAGTATTTCTAAGTATAATTTTTGCGTACACCTTGTTGTAGCACCTTACTGGCGGCTGCATCAAAAGCCAACCGAAAATACTTAAGTATACGCATTTCGTATAGCCACCGAAATACAGTTGCCATTCTCTACCTAAAAATCACCAATAAAACAATATTGATACAGATAAACGATATAGTCATATAGTAATATTGTTCAACATAATAACATTAAACGAAACAATTATAATTATAATAATACTCCATGTAATACTTCATTAGACATTGTCATTCAATTCAATAAAAGTAATGCAGAATATTATATTATGTTTTTGTTTATATTATATTAATACCTGTGCTAGTATTAACCAAATACTGGTTTCTAAGAAGACCTAAGTCTTCTAAATTTGTCGATTTCCTTTAAGGGTTCGTTGTAGGCGGGAAAAAAATCCGCGTCAAAATGAAACTCGATCACCGAATCTCGACAAATTTAATGTTTTTTTTCCACATTATTTCATAGTATTACAATTTGTGTTGGAAAATTCAAAGGGATAAAAGCCTAAAAGGATAAAACGGTAGTAGACAAACCGAAAAATATTGTGTGCGTTTATTGTTCACAAGCCGAGTATTCACTAAAAGTCTCCATCGGTCGGACTGGCTATCGTAATGTCATTGTAATTTTTTTAAGTTTAGGATGAGGCGATTTTAGAATCCGTTACAGCAACCTATATATTAATTTAGATTTGCATGTTCAGCTATTTTTTTTCAAACATCGGTAGTATAATATAATTGAAATGAACTTTAAAGTTTATAACATCATACAAAAGAGCCGTAGATTTTTAAATTTCCTTTGAAAAAATGTAATTTCTACAACAAGAGCAATGCATTTTAATGACTATTTTTATTTAAGAGGTTTGTACGTTTTGTATATATAGGGTGTAATGTAAAGTTTTACCGAGCTTCAAATGAGACGTTTAGGATGCTCTATGGGCACAATAAATGGAATTCAATTCTTTTTAATTTTAAAATTGTTTATAATTGAACTCGTATCTCATTAAAAAATTATCTTACGAAAAAAATAATTTCAGATTTCAAATCAGGAGAAAAAATCTTGTTGAATTGATATGTAACATGATTTTTTGGTATCTGGCCACACTTGCGTCCACCGAGAGGCCACTGAGTGGCCGACATGTTGTCAAAACCAACATATGGCATGTGACACATCATTTTGGGTTAGAATTTTATTCTCAATCCTGTGTTTTCCTTAGAATTATTCTATATTAAATGATGTAACGCATGCCATATGTTGGTTTAAGTCACATGCTGGCCACTCGGTGGCCACCCTGTGGACGTATATGTGGCCAGATACCAAAAAATCATATTACACATCAATTCATCATGATTTTTTCTCTTGATTTTAAATCTGAAATTATTTTTTTTGTAAGACAATTTTTTAATGAGATACGAGTTCTATTTGAAACAATTTTAAAATTAAAAAGAATTGAATACCATTTATTGTGCCCATAGAGCATCCTAAATGTCTCATTTGAAGCTCGATAGAACTTTACAATACACCCTGTATACAAAATGATAGGACTATATTTTCACTACATGCAAAACTAGGACATCGTACACATTTCCTAGCAGTGTATAAAAAAGAATACGTGAGTAATTTTGAGTCGCCACGATTTTGGATCGATGGTAAGTATGCAAAAGAAAAACAGCTCATCGCAAAACAAACGTCTTTTGTTAGATCGATACAAATACAGTATTGCTGTTTACAACACAGCCAGAATAACAAGTCATTTTATTGGTAAAAAATACTGTATATTTATACACAAGTGTTACACGCGCAAAGGACGTGATAAAAAAATAAAGAAGAAAACAAGTTGCCTATGGTTTTCAAGTTTATTGTGCGTGTCAAGTCACCACTTTGAATATATAGCCAACACGTATAAGCTAAAATCATTATTACATTTTTGCACCGTTGAAGAAAGAAAATAACAAATGGTCGTTAGGCAAATAACTTCGTGTTTTAAAACTTATTTCCCAAACCTGTTATTTTGATATCTGCAATAAATCAAAATATATATTAGCGGTTTTGACAGATTTCGTTATATTTTGATGTTTTGCTGGACGTATCCGTATCTAAAACAACAGGGCGTTTAAAAAAATATTACTTATGTTTAAACCTGTAGAAAGAGACTTTAGCTAAATATGAGAACATCAAGTTTTTGTACATCGTGCGGTTTTCTTTCTAATGTTTACATAAATACAAATGTAGTAGTTGTCAACTGATTTCGAAGTTTCTACATATATTCATTTTGGCTTTTCGGTTGGATTGCAATTCAAACGTTGTAACACTAAAAAATAGTCCCAATGAAACGTTTAGAAAATAATTATTCTAAAAGTTTTCTATTGAATCAATAACACAGTCGTGCCATGTTAAACAAATAGTCCACACTTTTGTAGAAGTTTTTTGTGTTTGCGCAGGGAACTGTAGTGTGAATTTCTTTGCCATATATAAATTCAGTAAAACCATGTTTTGATCTAAAACTTTTTGCTATAAAACTGCCTATTATTGAGCATAAGAATCATTGTGTAGTAGATTTCAGATAAAGTTTGTAGCCTTATTGAAAGCGAAAAAATGATGAATATAAAATATTTGATTTTATTGTGTGCAACACTTTATACTCCAGCAGTTTCTTTTCGTTACACAGAAGAGGTTATTATATTTTATTCCAACTTATAAATATTTTATAAATACATTTTTATTTTTTTAATAACTACATAATACTGCTATTTGGTTGTGGGAGGTTTATAATGGTTGCACCTATATTTTTATATTTAAAGATTATAATATTAGTTTACCAAATTATTCCTAAGATATATTAAAAACTTCAAATTCTTGTTAGTCTCATAAAACGTTTTCATGATATTTTTAAATAATGATGTTATATGTCTCTGATATAAGTGTTACCATTATAGTTGTTTGTATATGTATTTATAAGTAAATCTATTAAGTATATATAAGTAAAAAAAAAGCTTATTATTTTGGTTTTTTTAAAAAAATGATAATATATGTATAATATTTTATTGTATTACCTTTTTTTTTTATAAATTTTAGGAAATACTGGGAAAATGGAACCAATTAAGAACTCCTCCTAATCAGTACATTACATTGATGGACTTAAAGAGATACCTTGGTGAAACAGTTTACACAAATGTGTGTACAACAGAAGCATTCCGAAAAGTTATTGATCTTGGAGATGGAAGGGGTAAATGTGATTTTTAACTACATTTTATAATAGTTAAATCATATACAGGCTGATCCAACTAACGTAAGACACTTGTATTCTCTGAAAACATGAATATTTTGAAAATTTTTTTCCTAACAAAAAATTTAAAAATATGTTAGCGTTGAATTTTTTATTTTCATTTGACCGTTCATTAGCTATGACTTTGTAAAGATACTACATTTCCTCTTAATAGTTATCATATTTCTTCGGTTTTGCAAAACCGGTAGCATATAAAATTCATATTTATGTTGGCATTGGCCAATTGGCGATAACATTCTAACAACTGGGAATTTAATATACAAATTTTTTAAATAATGATAGACAAACGGTTCTTATCTACGGATTACTTAGATTAAAATTTAATAAAACTACTCAATCTTTGTAGTAACGATTGAAAATATTAGGAAATACAGTCAAAAAATCAAACAAGTCTTAACAAATGAACAAATAAATGAAAATTCAAAATTCAAACGCTAACATATTTTTAACTTTGTTGTCTACAAATTTATGTAATTTAAAACATATGTTGCCATTAAAAAAAAACCAAAAATCCCCTTTTTTGGCTCATAAGGATTCGTGATAAACATTTTAAAAAATTCGATCAATTTAGTAAAACATGTACCTAAAAATTAATGGGAAAAAAATTCTCTAAATATTCATATTTTCAGAGAAAAACATTGTCTTATATTAGTTGGATCCTGTATGTACATTTATACATACAGGATGTTCAAGAAGTTCGAAAACGGCCAATTTTTGGAGCCGTTATTGATTTTTTTCAAATTTTGACTTTTGGATGTTGGTAGATGTTATTTTATGCACATTTTAGGCTTAAATCCAAAATCATATCTTGAGTAGTTTGCGCATGCGTGGTATCAACTTTTGAAATTTAAATGGGAACCCCCATATTTTTTTAGATATTCTGTTAGAAATTAATATTTAAAATAAAAAAAAGTGATAAACACACTTTTTAATATCATACGGTTCAAAAGTTATTGCTATTTAAAGTTCATGTTAGTGCTCTATTCAAAAGCATTTTTAAGTATGTACAAGTCAGATAATTTGATGTGGCTTTTATCGAATGTGTAATTTAATATCTGAACTATGATTTAAAAAAAAAAAAAAAAAATCACAATTAAATTGAATTAATGAAAATGATAACTGACTAGTATAATAATAATAATAGCTGACGTGTGCGCGGCGATCTCGCATAACCAAGTCTAATCTATGATTGTGTTATCAATTACATAAAAACGGAATAAGGATTTTAGATTATTAAAATCAATTATCAAATGATGTCAAAACTCAAAGTATAGCTAATGTGTGCAAAGTATTTGCAATTAGGTCAGTTATAATTTAAAATGTATTTTGCGTGTAAAAACATGCACTATTTTGTGGTTTTTAAAATTTAAATATTCTTTTGATAAGTTGCCGCAAAAATGCGAAATTATTGTTTACACAAACATTAGTTACTATTAGTTTATTAATTAATAAACATATTAATACTTAATTCAAAAAAATTAGTTTTAAAAATTAACTAATCATAGAATAGTTAATTAATAGTGTACAAATATTTATAGTAATGTAATGTAACATAAATTATTTATTTATGTAATGTATTATAACATAAATACAACTTTAAAATTAAATGTCTCAATATTCAAAATCTTATAATTTATTTACGGTAATAAATACATGTTTTAGTTTCAGAAATTAATCGTGATTAGTAAATAAAATAATTTTCAAAGTTCATAACGCTCACAAAATATTAAACAGACAAATATTTATAGTAATGCATTGGTAACAAATAAAATTGCAATTTAATAAGAAAATATTTAAAAACTAATAATACAATCAACAAGTCGAATAATAAATAACAATATTTTATGCCGCATAATATCAGAGATGATAGGATATGAACCCATACAAATTTCCGTATAATAACCTGTTAGCCGTCTCTTAAACGATAATTGATCGTCGATACGGTGCAACGGCGGTGTATTGATACGGTGTACTAATGTTGCATGTGAAAGCTTGGCTCTCACAAAAAGCATGAAATCGTCAAAATTTGTCATTTTTGAGCGATAGTATTGCAAAAACTACGAGGCAGAAATTCAAAATTAGACCAAAATTTTCTTAAAAAATGAATAATCTAACAGAATATCTAAAAAAAATATGGGGGTTCCCGTTTAAATTTCAAAAGTTGATACCACGCATGCGCAAACTACTTAAGTTAAGATTTTAGATTTAAGCCTTAAATGTGTATAAAATAACACCTATCAACATCCAAAAGTCAAAATTTGAAAAAAAAAAAAACAATAACGGCTCCAAAAATTGGCCGTTTTCGAACTTTTTGAACACCCTGCATATAAATGTATTAATAAATATATATATATATATATATATATATTATTAAATTTATTTAAAAAGTAACTTAACATTTCCAACAACTAATTGAACAAAACTGAATTTCACATTACGTTATTGAAACACTGCCTACCACAAGTTATTGACAACAAAAAATTGTACATAATATGTACACAATTTATTATATTATTTGTTCAAAAACATTTTAACTTGCGGTTTTGGCTATGCTGTAGTAAATAACCCAAACATTTGTATTGTAATATTTTGTTGTTATATTTTATTTATGTTATATTGGTGATTTTTAGAAAATGATTGGAAATTATACTTCCATGGCTTTGTAAGTTCCTTAAGCATAAATGATGGTGGTGTAGCGTACGAGTACCTCACTTCAGATAGCGATACTAGCAGCTGCGATGAAGATACTCCAACAAGAACTACCTAATGAAAATAATTAAAACTATTACAATGAATTAAAAAAAAAATTGATGATATAGTCATAGATCAGTTGTATTGTTCATCATAATAATATTCAACGGAATAATTATAATCGTACTAATACTCATTGTCATTCAATTCAATAAACAAAATCCAAAATATCATATTATTTTTTTATTTATATTATTATATAAGACCTATGTTAATATAGAAATCGATCCAGTAAAATCAACATATTATTGCAAAAACAGTATCTAGTTTCGCAAACATGCTAAATTCGATAAATAGGGAAATTGAGTAAAATCAAAAGTATAATTATCAAATATGACATCTAATATATAATCACATCTTATACGACATTGTTAAAGTATATAGATATGGTTATTATTATTGATGAGTACCTTTTATACTTTTTAAAATATCGAACAATTACAACCGTAAAAACTAAACACTTATAACGGTTGATGAAATTAAGCATTTGATAAATAATACCTACTAATAAATAATAATGCACAATGATTAAAAATATAGGTACTATACTATATGTATGTAAGCCACGCTATTTAAACTCATTTTTTTTTTGTTTAAACAATACAAAATAACCGTAGTGTTAAAAAGTAGATTATTTCTAAAAAATTTAACACTGAACATCCAAAAAACAGACCAGCAGTTCCTCCGATAGACACTGTTATCGTTTAATATATAAACGTGTGTAGATGATTTATTAATACATATAAACATTTTTAATAATTAATAAACAGCACCCACCTAAGACATCTGTAAGACAAAACTAAAAATGTTTATAATTTGTTTTCTACATACATATTAATGAAATAAAAAAAAAATATATGCACCTACTTGGAAAAAACATTTATTCCATACTTATTTTATTTATAAGAGATGAAGGTAACCATTTATTAAGCATTGAAAAATATCTGCCTTTGAGCATAGGAAACAGATTGTTTCCAAAATATTCATGGTTTCCTAGAAAACGAGTGTCTCGCATCATATGGATCACGCTGTATTATATAAGCATTGAAGTACAAACTTGAAAGGTATATATATATATATATATACCATACATGGAAACTTATAACTTGATAAAAATCAAGTAAAACATTGATTTTTCGAACACCCTATGTTTGTTGTGCTATATAAAGTATGCATGACGCATTAACTATGGTGTTCTGCATAAGCACATTAATCATATAAATAACACAGTGTAAAACAGCAAAAAATATTCTTCTTATGGTATATATTGCTTGTAGAATAGCCTACAGATATATGTTATTACTTATTTACATTGGTACATGCGTTGTAAGCTATTCTGTTAAAAACATAATAAAATTTGAACATTTGTTTTGATAAAAAAACTGCTATAAATCACTTTTGTGTGCCCTTCGAATTTTAAACCAAACCTCTATTGTAAAGGTTGCGCTTTACATTCCAGTATATTTATACAATGATTATGTACTATATTAAGTGTGCATGACGCAATTTAGAATTTAAGATTTATATTATGAGTATCAATATAAATCCCGTTTGACTGTTACATTGGAGAAAAACTGTTGTCTAAAAATAAAGAACCCAATGTAGCAATTCCAAGAGATATTGATTATGAACTGATTACATTGCCACGTCGTGGAATATGCTGTATTTTATGTTAAAATGTGTTTAATTAGGTAGCTTAAAAAAACCAAGACTGTGGAAATACTTAAATTACTTTAAAATATGACAGAATGACAAAATTGGATATTTTAACCTTCGCGTCATTTATTTTCTTTTTAGGAACTACAACATTCATTTTCGATATTCTATCATATTTTTATGAAATTTAAGTGATTTAAACAATTCGGTTATTTTCTGTAAGTATTTTTTTTAACTAAAAAAACTCAACGTCACATAATAGAGATTTGAACTCGAGTTATTTTTAAGTTTCATATGACACCAACTCGATCTAATAAATGGTTAAAATATTCATGAGACGTTTGGAAATTGTTTAAGTTTTCAGTTAGGTTAACTCGACAAAAACCGGCCGAAATTAGTTTTCATTTCAGTATCCTATTATATGATGATCGCATAGAAAGATCTTCTTTTCAATTTAAGAGTATTGCACGCGGTCTATATTCCAAACAGGATCATGGATTTTTTAAATTCCATAATAGGTATGTAAACAAATTAAAAAAAATGTATAGTTATAATTTTTATATTTTGTCGATCAATTCGTTTGTATCGCTTTGCAGTAACTCAAATTTAATATCAATATTTGTTCGGTTTTTTGCAACAGTAGCACAGCAATTTCCTATTAAATAAAAATATTGACCCCAATCCGGTAACCTTTTCATCGTTACCGTTTGTTAACCGATAATTTATCATAGCTAATCTTTGGGTTGGATATAGAACAGTACAAAATAATACAGAATAAACACAAAATAAAAGCTATGACTTAAATGATTAAAGTTAAGCGTGGACTAACAAAGTAAATCCCTTATAGTTGGCGTAATACAAATTTGTAAACTGTAATACAATAACGGTAAATCTTTCTATCATTATGAGGAAAACGGTGATAAAAAATAAACTTTATAATTTTTTATCGATAGAATATTATAGAAAAAACATAAAAATCAAACGTCTTGCTGCCGGTGGGTTGGTTAAGCCCGCCGAGTATTGTAAAGATGTGTCGGCTATATCATAAAAAGAAACCAGCTATGTAAACAAACTCGCATAGACAAGCCTGCTAAATATGCCTAGTTTTTGTGCCTTAACAATTTGTATGGTAACACTAATATGTAAAAAGAAAAATTGTATGCCCCACGACAGAGAATTGTATAAAATATAATACAAAATCGCATCAGGCGAATATGAAAAAAACTATACAAGTCTTAAAAATGTTTATGATGATATTATATAATATAATGAAAATATTTTTCAGACACCGGTCAGCGAGGACGTAGCTGTAATATCTACATAAGAGCATGAAAAGTTAATTTTTATAAAAATATTTATATTTCTTAAAATTCATATTATACACAAATAACTTGCACAACCGATGCTTCAGTATAGCGTCATTCGTGGTACGATTTCTGTATTCTTTGGGCAAGTATAATCAAATTGTTTACAATTGTGTAGAGATATTTTGTTTAAAAAAACTGACAGCTTTGTGTCAACTATAATTCAATATGATAAGCAAAAAAAAAACAGATACTACTTGCTTATTTAAATTGACTAATGATATTGAATATTAAAGCATAAAACTTAGGATGACCAATAAGCAATTATACTAAGACTTTCTTATGATTATAAAATAGCGCAAAATCCCTGCAACAGTTCCAAATTTATATGAATTGTACTTCACACATAGTTCTATCGATAAACATTAACAAAACAAAAAAACCAGTACAGTGGGGTCGGGGCATGGTGGGGACGGAGCATAGTTGGGCCGGGGCATAATGGGAACGGGGAGGTCACAGTTTTACAGGAATTTTTAAATCTGAAAGTGATAAAATCACTTTCGAAGTACGCTTCGATGCAAATCGGTAGTTAGTATTTTCAAGCCAGTACAGTCCAAACCAAGCACAGTATAAACCAGCAAAGTTAGAAAGTATTAAATTGAGGTGCTGTGTTTACAAATAAGCATCAAAGCGTTTATTTGAAAGTGATTTTATTCATTTTTATCACTTTTATTTAGAATAATTCCTGTAGACCTGTGACCTCTCCGTCCCCTCGTTGCTTTGATTTCATTATGCCTATACTCTACTGTAATAGTCCTCTCGGATAAAATCACTTTTAAATAAACTCTTTTATAATAAAGGGCGTTAAAAAAAATGTTGCTTATGTTTAAACCTATAGAAAGAGAGTTCGTTCTTATCTAAATACGAGAAAATCAAGTTTTTGGACATTTTGCGGTTTTCTTTCTAATGTTTACATAGATAAAAATGTAGTAGTTGTCAACTGATTTCAAAGTTTCTACATATCTTCATTTTGACTTTTCCGTTGGATTGCAATTCAAACATTGGAATACTAAAAAATAGTTCCAAAGAAACGTTTAGAAAATTATTATTCTAAAAGTTTTCTATTGAATCAATAACACAGTCATGTCATGTTAAACAAACAGTACACTCTTCGGTTGAATTTTTTTGTGTTTGCGCAGTGAACTGCAGTGTGATTTTCTTTGAAATATTTAAATATAGTAAACAAATGTTTGATCTAAAACTTTTACCATAAAACTGCCTGTTATATTGAGCATAAGAATCATTGTGTAGTAGAGTTCAGATAAAGTTGGTAGCCTTATTGAAAGCGAAAAAATAGTAGAAATGATGAATATAAAATATTCGATTTTAGTGTGTGTAACATTTTATACTCAAACAGTTAACTCTATCACAGAAGAGGTATTTTTTAGTTAATAATTTAATGTACAGGGTGATCCACTTATCGTAAACCACTCACTATCTTAAAATATACACGTTGTACCATTTAAGTTTCAAAAGTTGCTGTCAAAAAAACTACGTTGGGAGGGGGTGGGTAAAATCTATTAAGTGTATATTTATAAGTAAATAAAATGCTTATCTTTTTAGTTTAAGAAAAAGTATGAATCTTTTATTGTATTACTTTTTTTTTACCAATTTTAGCAAATACAGATACTATGGAACGATATAAGAACTCCCGGATGCAACTATATAGTCTACGACAACCTTCTTACATATTTTAATGGCGAAGATGCTGCAAAATTGCTTGCCATAACAAATCTATTGGGAACCGTACGTTCGGAAAACGGAGGTAATGGTGATGCAGTTTTTTTTTAACACTTAATACTTTTAAAGGGGAGTCTACACTACCGTTATTAACAAAAACACTCTAAAATAATTTTTTTCATAATTTATATTAAATTAAAAATACACTCATATTTCGGGATGGTCAAAAAAATATATACTTATAAACTCTATAAGTCTTACTGTAGTATATAGGACTAACTAGAACTTCAACAACTTCGGTTATTAGCTTAATTATATTGTAAATAAAAATTATGTATATATATATATATATATATATATATTTAATTAACACCATGGTTTTTTTATAATAACGGGTATGTTTCTAGAGTACAGAATGATTTATCAAGAATTTAAGGATGCGGTCTTACTAGGACTCATACCAGATCGTCCTATAAATGTAAGTTGTATATAAATATAAGTAATTTTCATGTTATTTCTGATAATTATATTGTGTGCAACAGTTACTATCGAGTTAAAATCGGATTAAACAGCTGAAATATTCGTTAACATAAATTTACTATTAGACAGTGGCGTAATTTAAGTTCTTTGATGGGGGACAAAAGTTTTGACCGACTCGAAGAACATAAAGCATTCGTTACATCAATTTTTCTATTAATAAATAATGAGCGAAACTATGATGGATGACTATGAACGTTAGTTATTAAGAACGTTAATTCTTCTGAGAAGTTATTTGACCAACTAAAGATGTTAAGTCTTAAAGAAATATTGTACTTATATGACGAGGACTAGGTTTTGAGGCTTAGGTTTTCTAAACGTCGCTCAATTTAAATCTTTAATCCTAAGTTAGAACGATCATTAATCTTTGTTATTATTATTTAACATGATTATATAAAATACGTATAATCTAATTAAATCAAAAGCATTTGTTTACGCGGTTCTAAAAAAAAATAATTTAAAAGTTCAAAAATGTCTATAGGAGCTACGTACTCAGTTCAGCAGTGTCGAAAGAGCTAACCCACGCTACATTACTTTGAGTGACTTCAAGAGACACTTTGGTATTGCAATTTATGAAGAAATGTATACTTCAGGAAAATTCCATAAAATTATAGAATACGGAGATTCATCGGGTAAATGCGATTTTTAACTATATTTTATAATAGTTAAATCATATACAGGGTGATCCAACTAACGTAAGACACTCAATTTCTCTGAAAATATGAATAGGTATATGTGATTTTTATATAGTATAAACATAATATAAAAAAAATGTTAGCGTTGAATTTTTCATTTATCTGTTCATTAGCTATGACTTTGTAAAGATACTACATTTCTTCTTAATAGTTATCATATTTCTTTGGTTTTCCAAAACCGGTAGCACATAAAATTCATATTTATGTTGGCATTGGCCAATTGGCGATAACATTCTAACAACTGGGAATTTACTATACAAGATTTTGAAATAATGATAGACAAGCGGTTCTTATCTACGGATTACTTAGATTACAGATTATATTATGTCTGTTTATGATACAGAGTACGGTAACACGTCATATTATTTTTAAACTATTTAATAAAACTACTCGTCTTTGTAGTAACGGTTGAAAATATTAAGAAATACAGTCAAAAAATCAAACAAGTCATAACAAATGAACAAATAAATGAAAATTCAAAATTCCAACGCTAACATATTTTTAACTTTGTTGTCTACAAATTTATGTAATTTAAAACATATGTTGCTATTTAAAAAAACCGAAAATCCCCCTTTTTGGCTTACAAGGAGTGGTGTTAAACATTTTCAAATCATCGAACAATTTAGTAAAACATATACTTAAAAATTTAGAAAACAAATTCTCAAAATATTCATATTTTCAGAGAAAAACAGTGTCTTGCGTTAATTGGATCACCCTGTACATTTATACATACATATATAATATATATATATATTTAATTAAATTTATTTTAAAAGTAACTTAATATTTCTAACAACCAATTGAATAAAACTGAATTTCACATTACGTTATTGAAACACTGCCTACCACAAGTTATTGACAACAAAAAATTGTACATATGTACATAATTTATTATATTGTTTGTCCAAATACTTTTTAATTCGCTGTTTTGCTATGCCGTTTATGTTATATTGGTGATTTTTAGGACATGAATGGAAATTGTTTTTCGATGGCTTTAAAAAATGCGTATACTTAGGTTTATTTTAGGATCCCTCTTCAGACGGCTTTTGATGCAGCCACCTAACCTAACCTAACCTAACCTAACCTAACCTAACCTAACCAATAAGGTGCTGCAACAAGATGTACGCAAAAAATATATTTAAAATAATGAAAATTTATTAAAAAAAAATTAACGATATAGTCATAGATTAGTTTTATTGTTCAACATAATAATACTCAGCGAAATAATTATAATAACACTAATATTCCGTTTAATGCTTCATTAGACATTGTCATTCAATTCAATAAACAAAATCCAAAATATTATATTATGTTTTTATTTATATTACATTATAAGACCTATGCTAATGTAGAAATCGATCCAGTGGTTTAAAAGGATGTGAGAATTGAAAAAAAAAATCAACACATTATTGCAAAAACAGTATCTAGTTTCGCAAACATGCTAAATTCGAGAAATAGGAAAATTGAGTAAATTAAAAGTATAATTATTTCAACGCATAAATGTTCTTGCAAGCATGATGAGTACATTATGGTGTAAACAAGGTGTAGATTACAATGATTAATTTGGTGAAATAAAAGAAAAAAGTATTAAAATGACATAGAGTGTAGTTACATAAGAAACAGATTATAACGTATTATAGTTGATAAGAGTTTATTTCATTAAAAATACATTTTTTAATTGTTTTCGGGTTTATTAATGAAACTTAACTAAGAAGAGTTTTATGACATCAATATATTCCTAATGATTTTTCCGAGACTTATTTTACCTTTTGACACCTTTGTTCAAGTTTTGTATTTATCAATGAATAGAATATATCAACTATCTTTTTAAAAGTAAATAGTAAGGCGAAAACACCGCTGACCTAAGGTGGAGAACGTTTCATTATACACGCTATAATAACTGTATAATATAAATATATATATATAATAATATATTTTTTTATTGTATCTGGGAATCGTGACGAATAGTACAATTATTTTCTTGTTCGTGTGCAGAATATTTTAACCAGAGATCCAAATTTAGGTTTCAAATACGTTAGGTTTTATTTTATACTCTGAATTTTATTCGTATGAAATACGCTAGAATATTAAAAAAAAAAACGATAGTGTGTAAAAAATAACAATCTAGCAAACATATTTTTTTCGTCTTATTTACTTTAAATTATTAATAATCTAATATTATAATTTAATTATGGCCATAATTTTTAAGTTTCGTTTCGGTGTGAACAACATATGAGTAATAGCACACAATACTGTGTTGGAAAATAAAAACCACAGCCTAAACATTCCTTTACACCTGTATAAATAAAATAATACTTGAACACTGCAAAACTTATTCCGATTTTCGAGGACAAGCCACAAAACGAATCGCTATAAAACGGTTGATTTAACATACAAGTTCACCAGAGTTCTACCACCAGAATTTCAAAGCTAGTAAGTACCTATTGCATTTTTATAAAAAATGTTTTATTTACTATTTTTTTATTTTCGTGTTTAGATTTTCTATAAACTATTAACCACTAGGCTCATTTCATTAATAATATACTACAGACATTGTACACCGTTGTTTTGTATTGATCAGTAATCGAACCTAAATTTTCGCTCTTTTGGCCCAATATTTAAAAAGTTTCATTAAAAATCAGGAAAAAAAATATTAAAAAAACTGTGTATATGTTTCAAATTAAAATGCGATACACTATGTAAACCTTTGTAAAAAAAAACAGTTTTTTAAATTTTTTATGTTTTTCACTAAAATTTTTAAAATTGCATATTATTACCATAGGAAAGAAGTATCTTTTTTGATATTTTTTTTCAATATTTATAACGCAAATAGGATCAATTTTTGTACAAAAACACATGTTTCTACTTCAAACGTACTGCACTTAAGAATACATTTATTAACATTTTTTTTGAGCTCTTCACGGCATTTCCAAAGCATCGGTCGTAGCACATTTTTAAAATTATTTTCAGTCAATTAATTGTTTCATTATAAAAAAATGCTGTTTTAACTTTTTTCAACTGATATAATCAATTAACTAAAAATAGTTTTAAAATTGTGCCACGACCGTTGTCTTGAAAATGTTGTGAAGAATTCAAATGTTTTTTTAAAAATGTAATTTATTCTTAAGGTATCGATATGAAAAACGTACTAGTATAAAAACGCTTGATAATGGTCTTTGTACCCAAATTTTTCTTACTATTTAACGTGTTCGACATATAATAAAGACATTTTATTTAGCGTCTTATTATTTAAGTTTCGTATCGGTGTGTACACTTGTAAAAATAAAATTTATTAGCGCACTGCAAAAGTTATACCGATTTTACTGTTGTTTTAACATATAAAAGTTCACGAGAGTTCTACAAAAATTTCAAAGCTAATAAGTAATGAATGTACTTTTTATAAAGTTATTCTTATTTTCTATTTCTGTGTTTAGATATACAACCTAACTTAACCTATTCACTTATAATAATAAGTGGATAGGTAAGATGATTTCATTAATAATATATCACAACAATTTTACACCGTTTTAGTCGTGTAGCATGTCTCAATAGACATGCTTAATACCAGAAATCGAACCCAAAATGTGCCTCATTTGCCACAATATTTAAAAAGTTTCATTCAAAATCAAAAAAAAAATAATCAAAAAATATGTATATTTCTCAACTTATGAAACAAAGCAATTTTTTTATTTTAATTCAAAAAGTTTATGAAATATGTACATTCGTTATGGTAAATGTTTTAGCAGATCATACAATAGGTAATTATTTTTATTTTTTACACTGACCTACTCTAGGTAATTAAAATCTTTAAATAATTAAATGATCAACTACAGAACTTACAGAGGACTATGTAAGGGAGCTTGTCTACACAAGTTAGTTATTTTATTTTATCATACAAATTTAACTCTAATTTTAAATATTTGCATGTATTTATTTTAATTTATTTATTACAGATACTCAAATCCAGCTGCTGCAAAGTCGTGATGGTATAATATACACTTATTATTAGAATTTATTTGTTACCTCAACTCATTATTTGTTTATTCTAGTGCGTTTGATACCGGTAATTAGAAAATTTGTTGTTGGAGATACACCGATGGGTAAATATATTTATGAGAGTATTTGAAAGTGTTATGTTAGGTACATATCTCTTATAAATTTATGTTATGCACATTTTAGTGAAACTGTCGCATATGTTTGGTGCACCGGGTAATAATTTTTCTAAAATTTATGGACGTGTCTGCACATTGTTGTTTGATATTAAGTATAAAATGTTCTCGTTAAAATTTCAGCACTAGCAATGCCATTGCTTGTACCATCGCTAATCGATGAACGCGTTGCAAACTACGAAGAAATACTGCAGGGTAATTACTCTTAAACATTTTTAATTTAGAATCTTTACATGCATAACTTATATAAATTCAGATTGATTATGTACTTACATATTTATTTATATCTCAAGAAGATATGTACGCAAATATTGTAAAATTGAATTAAAATACACTTTTTTTAATGAGTTAATTTTTATTTTTATTTTTAGAACTCAAAGATTCTCAAATTAAACTACAAACAGAAATAACTAACTTGCTAGGTAATATAGTAATTTATTTCTAAGCAAAATGGATGAAAATTTGATTTGAACCTATCTTAAAGCTATATGTTTTCTTACTCAAAGGTTTTGATGAATGTTTCAAGTACAATAATTATTCAAACGGCTAATAACTAGTCTAAATAAATTTAATTTTAATAACTGTTATAGATAAAATATAAGACGGGGGGGGGGTTTTTGTATAATTATTTAATATTTTCGATACAGGTGTCTCTGTTCCTGAAAGAGGTAATTACGCATTTATTTGTTAATAGTAAAAAAATTATTCTTAATTTGAAATATATTTACTAAATATGTGTCAATAGATTTATAAGCGCATAAAAAACAAAATAAAGATAAATGTATTAAATATAGAGAAATAACTTTTTATGTTTTAATTATTAAAATTATATTATTAGCAATACATTTTGAAAGTTTTTCTTGTTTTTCGAAAAAAATTTGTTCAAACTTAGACTATACCACCGCATTAGCGGAAAGTAAATTTTAATAAGAACCATCTGCTATCCGTTGGTCTGCTACATTTTAAGATGGTGTCGACATTTATTTTTAAATAATGACGATTATTAAGTTGCATTATTTATTTTTATTCATGCCAATTTTATAATTTGAAACTTTTTTGTATCTGAACTTATAATTTGTTTCTACTAGGTCTACTAAATACTGTAATGAGAAGTCTGGGTTGGACACGTGATTCGACGGGTAGTTAATATAATTATACATATAAAACAAAAATAAAGCTTATAAAACGGTATCATTTGTGATAAAAAAAAGAAAAATGTACGGTTGATTTGTGCAAATAAATCAGTGATATATCTTTGCTTTGCTACAATGCTGATTATTATGCTTACGTTATATTTTTTAATTGTAAAAAAAAATTATTCAATGGAATATGTGAAACAAACTTTGCTATATATTTAAAACATATTGCTTAGGACTTAAAAGTAGTTATTATTTACAAAATAGTTATTATTATTTTACAAAGCATATACTTGTTTGATTAATACATAAGTATAGCAAAATTACTTACTACTAGTTCATCATAAGAACATTTGAACAAAAACTCAATTGTACTACATTAATGACACGAGCAATTATTACACTATTTTTGTAATCAACACGGTTTATTATTAAATTGTACAGAGTCATTTTACTTGTATGACTCTCGTGTGTTTGTGAAACTTGGACAGGAAAGAAAAGACCTAACTCGTGGAGCTATAAAAGTATATATCAATCTTGCATCAAGTATGTATATATTTTTTTTTACTTTTTTGATATATTTATAATTTTCCAAGTTTATATAAATAATACTATGGTTTGCCTATTTAAAAGTAAATTTTCTACAAACGTTATGAGGTGTCTTATATAGGTATATAAGGTGTTACCTGCATTTGAAAATGTTATTGACTTAGAGTAACATAGCTTAGGATCGTCTGTATATAGCATTAATCACGTGTGTTGGTTACGCCTTACACACTGAATAAATGTAGTAACTAGTAAGTTAGGATCGGACAATTTTTAAATATACCTTTTTAACATTTTTAAGGACCGGCCCATGAAGACTACGGAGATTGTAACCTAATGTGTCGGTTGAAGGGCGTAAACAGAACTATATTACACCCGGATTCTTTTGTTACACTAGCTGAAGTAGTCGGTGATCAGTGTCGTCTAACCGATTATCACGAAAATACAATCGTCGTCAATTGCATTGGGGATGACTAATTAGAAAAACACCATTAATATAGTAAAAAGTATTCACTTGCTTCTCGATTTTAATCATTTACACCATTTATCTTAGACATTAACTCATTAAAATGTATACAGTACTATTGTTATTATATTTAAATAATTATTCCAAACCACAATTGTATCCAAATTATCAAATTTAATGTATCTTATAATAAATCGTTTTACTTACGATTATAAACTCATTTGTTGCTTTTTACCTGTACACATATTCGATTCGAAGTGGTCTTGAAAATTGTTTTAGTTCTTTTAATCATCCTCGTTAATGGATTATTATAATCCACTCAACCCCTGTGTCTGAACAACTAGTCTTCATAGTTTATAGTTGCCTTTTTTCGAAATTATCTATTAATAGCAAATTTAGGTTACTATTGTACATTCGTAGCCCATTTTTTAAATTATTTTCAGTCAATTAATTATTTCATTATAAAAAAATGCTGTTTTTAACTTTTTTCAACTGATATAATCAATTAACTAAAAATAGTTTTAAATTGTGCCACGACCGTTGTCTTGAAAATGTTGTGAAGAATTCAAATGTTTTTTTTAAAAATGTAATTTATTGTTAAGGTATCGATATGAAAAACGTACTAGTATAAAAACGCTTGATAATGGTCTTTGTATCCAAATTTTTCTTACTATTTAACGTGTTCGACAGTATTAATAAAGACATTTTATTTAGCGTCTTATTATTTAAGTTTCGTATCGGTGTGTACACTTGTAAAAAAAAATTTATTAGCGCACTGAAAAAGTTATACCGATTTTACTGTTGTTTTAACATATAAAAGTTCACGAGAGTTCTACAAAAATTTCAAAGCTAATAAGTAATGAATGTACTTTTTATAAAGTTATTCTTATTTTCTATTTCTGTGTTTAGATATACAACCTAACTTAACCTATTCACTTATAATAATAAGTGGATAGGTAAGATGATTTCATTAATAATATATCACAACAATTTTACACCGTTTTAGTCGTGTAGCATGTCTCAATAGACATGCTTAATACCAGAAATCGAACCCAAAATGTGCCTCATTTGCCACAATATTTAAAAAGTTTCATTCAAAATCAAAAAAAAAATAATCAAAAAATATGTATATTTCTCAACTTATGAAACAAAGCAATTTTTTTATTTTAATTCAAAAAGTTTATGAAATATGTACATTCGTTATGGTAAATGTTTTAGCAGATCATACAATAGGTAATTATTTTTATTTTTTACACTGACCTACTCGAGGTAATTAAAATCTTAAAATAATTAAATGATCAACTACAGAACTTACAGAGGACTATGTAAGGGAGCTTGTCTACACAAGTTAGTTATTTTATTTTATCATACAAATTTAACTCTAATTTTAAATATTTGCATGTATTTATTTTAATTTATTTATTACAGATACTCAAATCCAGCTGCTGCAAAGTCGTGATGGTATAATATACACTTATTATTAGAATTTATTTGTTACCTCAACTCATTATTTGTTTATTCTAGTGCGTTTGATACCGGTAATTAGAAAATTTGTTGTTGGAGATACACCGATGGGTAAATATATTTGGTATCATCCTCGTTAATGGATTATTATAATCCACTCAACCCCTGTGTCTGAACAACTAGTCTTCATAGTTTATAGTTGCCTTTTTTCGAAATTATCTATTAATAGCAAATTTAGGTTACTATTGTACATTCGTCGGAGTAATCATGCACACAATTAAAAAAAAAAAAAAAAACAAAAATTAATTACAATTTTTATTATTTAAAAATAGTATAAACATTTAAAAAAATACAAAAATCCGTTTTGAAATGTGTAACGTTTAAAAATGGCTAGCCTGAGCGGATCTTTTGGAAAATTAAAATGACTCACAAGATCTGGATCCATTTCAAGACCTAAACAATTTTAAATGCGACACTTTGTAGAACTTGGAAATAAAAAAATTATTCTCGATACTGTCGAGATGAAAAGATTTCTGGTTTTGGTAACGGCGCAATAAATAGGCAGAACAAGTACATGCATGTAAACTGTAAAGAAGCACCAGAGCTTAACGTTTTTACATTAACAACTGGCTGAAGTGAAAAAATATTCTATTTGTAAATTTATTGAATAAACATATTTAATGTTATTAATTATGAAGAAAGTATTGACAGCCGTATAAGGACAATGCCATGAAGACTTTGGAGATTGTAACCCGATGTGTCGGTTGAAAGGTGTTTACAGAAGACGTATATTACACCCAATGTTTTTTTTATAACACTAGCTGAAGTTGTTGGTGATGAGTGTCGTCTAACTGGTATAGACAAAAAAGTACACCCAGTCAATCGCATTGGGGATGACCAATTAGAAACATATCATTAATATAGTAAAAAGTATTCACTAGCTTCTCCGTTTTTTTTTCATATTGTTTTTATACAATGTAATCTCAATTATTCACAATTTTGTTTTTGTTTTTACCCTCTTCTAACTATAGCAATCTTTGAAATTTAAAAGGTAACGTATATATTTTATGAACTTTTTAAATTTATAATAATGTACTAGAGATTTTGACTGGTCGATGACGAGTTTCGGATAATTATTTTTGAAGTTATTGAAGTTTCAAGTTTAGGGCAGGAGGAAAGGTGGAGTGTATTTTTATTTTTATCTGCGCGCATTTCCCAACCGCACTTTCCTTCCCATCCTAAATTTTAAGCTCTTCTAACTTTAAAAATAGTTGTTTAATAAAATAACCGAAGTAATATGACGATTATTGAGAGGAAATTTAGATTCTTTACAAAGTCATAGCTAATGAACAGATATGTGAAAATAAAAAAATTCAAACGCTAACATATTTTTAAATTTTTTGTCTACAAATTTATTTAATTAAAAACATATGTTGCCATTAGAAAAAACAAAAATTCGCTTTTTTGGCTTATAAGGATTGATGATAAACATTTTCAAAGTATTGAAAAATGTAGTAAAATATGTAAGTAAAAGTTAAGGAAAAAAAAAATCCTCAAAATATTCATATTTTCAATGAAAAATAGTGTCTTACGTTAGTTGGATCACCCTGTATTCTAACATAACTATTTGTAATTTTAAGAGTTACCGGTAGTCATAACACAAATATTAAATTGCAAATAAGACAATGCGTAAACACTGTCTAGAATTTCTACACGGTGTTTTACTAAAAGTTAAGTACATTTTTTTCATGGATGATCAAATGATATAGCAGTTAAAAAAAAACTTATTATTAAGACATTTGTGTAAACAAAACCTATAAAATGGTATGTCTAATTCGGGATTGTTCTCAGCTTGTGATTAATAATAACCAGACAGTAATTAAAAAAAAAAAAAAACAGAAGTTTGTACATTATGTACTTGACGTTGAATTAGTGTTTGTGTGTGTATAAGCACTAAACAATGGGCTAGATTAAGCCACGGCACAGAGGGGTCGGGGCAAAGGTGCAAAACCCTCTGAAGTAACATTTTTGTTAAAATTCTTAATTTGTGTAAATTATCATAACAATATCAGATTTTTCTAACTTTTGGGAAAAAATAAGTTGGGTAGAGTCGATATTCAAACGGCATCCTACCCGACAAAATTCTCAAACATAAATTTACCTCTCCACCTCTCCTAATTTCACTACAGCCAATGTGTAACTGTCCAATTTTTTGGGGTTTTTCATTATTAAATAAAAAAGTAGTTTTTCGATTACTACAGATTGTTTAGATAACCGTTATAGCTTATCCCTTATCAACTCTAACTCTAATTCCTCCTAACATCCACTCTTTTGTTGTGTCTGTACACACTGTAACTTTTTTAATACTGGACCAATTCCTTCGAGTGGGAACTCTATAAATCACAAATTTTATCTAGTTGGTACTTGGGGGAGGGGGGGGGGTAACAGTTGATAAAGTTTACTTCTTCGCAGTTCAAATTTGAAGATAGAACTTTTACTGGCTATAATTTCGAGAAAAAGAGTCGGATCGAGTTGAAATTTATAAGGAATATT
Source organism: Adelges cooleyi (assembly GCF_023614345.1). Taxonomy (NCBI): domain Eukaryota; kingdom Metazoa; phylum Arthropoda; class Insecta; order Hemiptera; family Adelgidae; genus Adelges; species Adelges cooleyi. The sequence goes on from NW_026095784.1 coordinate 202,717, forward strand.
TATTACTTAACTGCAAACACGGTGTACCAGATGTCATAAACGAAAAGAAGCTAATAACAGGTGTCAGTTGATAACGTTGACCCGTGTGTGGTGTGAGAGATAAAGTTTGTTAGTATGGTGGGTGTGTGAGGTACACCCAACCATATACAAAACGATTGTGGATAAGAGATGGTTCCTCAACTGCTCAAGAGTGAGGATCGTAGAATATATGGGTATCGCCCTATGCCTAAAATGCTTTAGGTATGGTCAGGTATGGGTCAGGTTTAGGTATGCTAAGTGCAGATCAGGCTACATCGCATGTGGTCACTGTGCGTCAAAGGACCGTAACGAGGATAATTGTACCAAAAAAGACCAAATGTATCAACTGTGGAAAGCCCTACAAGTCCACTCATAAGGCTTGTGTGGCGAAAGAACAAGGACTGAATAACAGAATAGCAAAGACAGACTATGGCAGCGATCAAGTAAGCCGAGAACGGAGTATAATTAGTGGTGTTCCCCAAGGTTGAGTATTGGGACCGGCACTGTGGAATGTATTTCACAATAATCTTCTCAGGATCACTATGCCAGAACATGTCAAGTTGGCAGGGTTCGCAGGCGATTTAGCAATTGTTGCTACCGCAAAAGATACCCCAATGCTAGAAGCAACTGTAAATCAAACATTGGAAGCGGTCAAGTGTAATCGGAGCCTACCGCGCCGTGTCTGACGATGCGGCCCTGACGTTGGCCTGTATGCCACCAGCGGACTTATTAACCCAAGAGACAGAGAGAGGGTTAAGTTTCGAAAGGCAGAAGGTACTACCCATCTTTTTATCATTTAAACGGAGAAAAGGGCTAGAAGGAGGAGGAGAATAGGCGCCTAACCCTGACGGCTAACGAGGGAAAGTAATGTGGAAAACAGTTCCCCCTCGTTGGTTCTGTATTTAAAAAAAAACTATGAGAATTTTATCCGTATGAAATACGCTACTGTATTACAACCAACTATAAAGTGTGTAAAAAAACACAAACCTAGTAAACATATTTTGTGGGTCTTATTTACTTCAAATTCGTATCGATATAAAAAAAAAACGTACTAGTATAATTATTTATAATCTAATATTTTTTTTTTAAGGTCTTATTTTAGTTTCGTATCGATGTGAACAACCTAATATGAGTAATAGCTCACAGTACTGTGTTGGAAAATAAAAACCATAGTCTATACATTCCTTTATACCTTTATAAATATAATATATATATTTGCGCACTGTATACAGCTTATTTCAGTTTTACTATTTCGAGAACAAGCCACAAAACGATCACTTTAGAACGGTTGTTGTAACATAGAAGTTCATGAGAGTTCTATTAAAATTACAAAGCTAATAAGTAATTAATGCATTTTTATTTAATTATTCTTATTTTCTATTTTTTATTTTTTTAGTTTAGATATACAATCTAACCTAACCTAACCTATCAACTTATAATAATAAGTGGACAGGTAAGATAATTTCATTATTAATATATTGCAACAATTTTTCACCGTTTTAGTCGTGTAGCATGTCTATAGACCAGAAATCGAACCCAAATTGTGCCCCATTTGGCCGAATATTTAAAAAGTTTCATTAAAAATCAGAAAAATAGTAAAAAAGTTTGTATACGTCTCAACTTATGAAACAAAACAATTTTTTTTAAGTTTTAAATAAACGTTTATGAAATATGTAAATTTTTTTTTTGATAATTTGATTGATATGACATATTCTTTAGATTTGATACTTACAAATAAAAACACTTCAAAAACTTCATGTAAAATAATAATAAGCATAATTTGATTTAAACATTGATGCGAAGCTGAGAAGTCAATTTTCTTTCGACGATGTGTTTTTATTAATTTTAATTCCCTTCAATAACTTTTAAAATAATAAATTAATTACAAATTTGTATGGATTAATTTATTTAACTTTGACCAATTTATCCGAGAAGTATGTCTCAAGTACGATTACTTATCTACAGATTAACTCCATCAAGATATGGGTTTAGTGATTTAGAAGTTATCATTTTAATATGAAACCTACTCAGCTTCGCATCAGAGCCAATAATTAATTGAAGACTATGTCTAAAACACAAGGCTTTTATTTCTATTATTTTTTGCAGATAAAAATGACAAATTTTTGTTTATTAATATCATTCGTTATGGTCAATGTTTTAGCAGATGATAAAATAAGTGATTATGGTTTATTTTATTTTTTACACTTGCCTACTCGAGGTAATTAAAAATATAATAATTATTTTTTTCACAGTTGAATATAAAAAGGAGCTTGTTCTTACAAGTAAGTAATTTTATTTTACCATACAAATTTAACTCTAATTTTAAATATTTGAATTTATTTATTACAGATAGACAAATCCATCGGGTGCAATGTCGTGATGGTATAATAAACACTATTTAGAATTTGTTTATTACCTCAACTCATTATTTGTTTATTATAGTGCGTTTGATACCGGTAATTAGACAATTTGTTCGTGGAGATACACCGATGGGTAATTATAATTATCAAAATATTTGAAAGGGTTATGTTAGGTACATACCTCTAATATATTTATGTAATGCACAATTTTAGCGAAACTATCGTATTTGTTTGCTGCACCAGGTAATAATTGTTCTCAAATGTATGGACGTGTCTGCACATAGTAGTTTGATATTAAGTATAAAATGATCTCGTTAAAATTTCAGCAAAAGCAATCCCTGATGAAAGTAATGGAAACTACGAAGAAAGACTGCAGCGTAATTACTCTTATAAACTTTACATTAAAAATCTTTATATTTATAGATGTACATACATAATTAATTATATATATTCAGAATTATGTACTTACATATTTATTTTAATCTCAAAAAAAGTAGTACACAAATATTGTAAATATTAATTAAAATTAATTTCTTTTAATGAGCTATTTTGTTTTTAAATTTTAGAATGCATTGATCTCCAAATTGAATTACAAACAGTAATAACTACTTTGTTAGGTAAATATAATAATTTGTAATTATACAATTTCAAAAATGATAGTAATTTATTTCCAGGCAACTTAGATGAAAATTCAATTTGAGTTGTTACATCTTAAAGCTATACGTTTTCTTACCAAAAGTTTTGATGATTTTTTTGAAGTATAAAAATTATTTAAACGGCGAATAACTAGTCTAAATAAATGTAGTTTTAGATACTGTTATAGATAAAATATAAAATTAGTTTTTTTCTGTTTAATTATTTAATATTTTTGTTAAAGGTGTCTCTGCTACTAAAAAAGGTAATTACGCATTTATTTGTTAATAGGTAAAATACTATTCTCAATTTGAAATATATTAACCAAATAAGTGTCAATAGGTTTATAGGTCCGCTATAACTTCATATAAGACAAAATGAAGATAAATGTACTAAATATAGAGGAATAATTTATTATGTTTTAATTATTCAAACTATATTATTAGCAATACATTTTGAAAGTTTTTCTTGTTTTTTTAAAAAAAATGTTGAAACCGAGACTATACTACCGTATTAGCGTTTTGAGTTTTAACCGTCAGACAAGACGGTTTAATAAAAAACCATCTGCTATCCGTTTGCTTGCTACATTTGAAGATGGTGTCGCCATTTATTATTAAATAATGACGATTATTAAGTTGCATATTTTATTTTTATTTATGCTAATTTTATTATTTGAAATTTTTTTGTACCTGAACTCATAATTTTTGTTTACTAGGTAGACCGAGAGGTCTAGTACGTACTGCAATGAGAAATCTTTGTTGCACACGTGATACGACGGGTAGTTATTAGAATTATATAAAACATAAAAATTAGGCTTATAAAAACCGTATTAGTTATGATATTAAAAATGTACCATTAATTTATGCAAATGAATCAGTGATATATATGTCGTTGCTTAGCTACAATGCAGAATATTATGCTTAGGTTATATTTTTTATTTGTTAAAGGAAAAATAAATTATTCAATGGCGTCTGTGAAACAAACTTCGCTATAATTTTAAAACATATTGCCTGGCACTTAAGAGTAGTGAACATTTACAAGGCATATACTTGTTTAATTAATACATCAGTATAACTTACTACTAAAAAAATTTTTGAAACTTTGGTGGGGTATTGTATTTACATGACTTAAGGTCGTTTTGTTGGACCGATGTACCACAGGTATACTGAAGTTCCGTAGATTCCCCATGTGTTTGTAGTTTCGGTAGTTCATTTTTTGGACTCCGGAAAATTTCTTTCAACTTCTTCACTGTTGGGAAAACCGTCCTTGTACCGTATTTTCTTGCTACTCGTGCTATGCGTTCGGTCAATCCACTTATAAACGGAATTACCACTGTGCCTTTGATATCTTCTTCTTCCTGAATAATCCGAAACGTTGGCGAACCAGTCAAGACATCCAAGTGGGAGTAACCTGAAGTCATGTAAATAGTGTAAAACTTACTACTAGTTCATTATAAGAGCATTTGAACAAAAACTTACCTACATAATTGTACTCCATAAATGACAAGAACAGCTATATTTATTTTATGTATAATATTTTTGCAATTAACACGGTTATTTACTAAATTATACAAATTTTGGTATTTTATATGGGTTGCATGAACTTGTAGAAGAGAGAAAACCCCCAACTCGTGATGCTACAAAACCATTTATCATTTCTGCATCAAGTAAGTATTATATCTAATTGCAATAGTTTAATTTTTATTATACGTATGTATGTGTATATATTATATATAATATATATTAGGGTTTTTTTGCGACTATTTTTTTTTAGCTGCCATCCCAAAATTTTGTTGTAAATTCCAAAAAAAAATATGAGCACTTAATTTTTATATTACGTGCTCTACAATAATCTGAGAAGATTTCCCGTTTAAAACACATGTAAATTTAGATTTGTTATTTCAAATTTTTTATAACTCAGCGGTATTTTGTGCTATCATATTGTTCAAGGTTGCAAATTACTTATAATTAAGCGTTCTACAAAAGTGCATACTACAACGTAACTGTATCTTACACTAGTGGGTTAGTACAGGTCACTAAAGTCTATTTTTGTATAAATTTCTTTTTTTTTTGTTTTTATTTCATCAATGGCTAAACTTACAGAAAAAATATAAATAACACATTTATGGGGAATTTAATTTTCTACATAAAATAATCTTTGAGATAAATATCTAAAATTGATATTTCTTGAGATATTGAGCTTTGACTTTTTTGAAGTATGAATCAATATATTAAAAAATTTGACCAATAATCAATTTCATACTTCAAAAAAGTCTTTGTAGAAAATTATATATAAATATATATAAACATATTATTATTGCCTGTGTTATTTAAACAAAAAATGGAATTATTTTAAGGCAAGAATTAAAGTGAAAATGTTGCAGAAGAATAAAGATTTTATTTATTTTTTGTTATTCTGCCAGTTAAGTGCTAACAACTTTTAAATTCGTCTAATCCATTTTTCACAATATGTCTACTATAAATAGTAGACAGTTCTTTAAACTCAAATAAAAAAAACAAATCAATAATTTTTTATAATTTATTCAAACTTAAAATAACGTTTTGTAGATAAGGTATAAGGTATTAAACAATTTGTTTACAGCTTTAATAATATTCCTTGTTTAGATACATTAATATATTAAATTGTTATTTTCATATATATTAGAAATATAGTCATGACAAAATTGTTAAAATTAATGTTTGTTGAGATAAGAAGAATGTTCTCAAATTTTTTTCTAGGTCTAGTACGTACTGCAATGAGAAAGTTGGGTTGGAAACGACCCACAGGTGATTCGACGGGTAGTTATTATAATTATATAAAACATAAAAATAAAGCTTATAAAACCGTATTGTGATATTAAAAATGTACCGTTGATTTATGCAAATGAACCAGTGATACGTCGTTGCTTAGTGACAATGCTGTGAACATTGTTCTTACGTTATATTTATTAATTGTAAAAGAAAAACAAAATTATTCAATGGCATCTGTGAAACAAGCTTCGCTATAATTTTAAAACATATTGCCTGGCACTTAAAAGTAGTGAATATTTTCAAGGCATATACTTGTTTAATTAATACAGTAGTATAGGAAAATCACTTACTACTAGTTCATCATAATAGTATTTGAACAAAAACTTACATAATTGTACTTCATTAATGACACGAGCAACTATATGTATTTTATGTATAATATTTTTATACGGTTATTCATTACCTTTTATAGATGTTGATACTCCATATGGGTTGCATGAACTTGAAGAAAATAGAAAATCGCTATTCCGTGATGCTATAAAACTATTTATCCTTTCTGCATCAAGTATGTATTATATCAAATTGCAATAGTTAAATATTTGTTACACGTACATGTATAGTGTATACCTATATATAAAAACGCGTTATTTCCTGTGATAATTACACAAAAAAAAAAAAATAGAATTATTTTGAGGCAAGAATTAAAGAAGGGTTAAACTTTTTTATCTGAACATGACGACTATTGGAAGTTGTTGTTGGCGTATTATTTTGTAAGATAAATAAATCATTAATTTTTTATAACTTATTCAAATTAAGAGTAACGTTTCATGTCTCAGTTTTCTGAAAACATATTAGACAAATTGTCATATCTGAGGCAACACAAAAAACCCAACAAATAAATAATTTGTTTTACCTATGAAATGGTTTTTTTAAAAAAAAATTATGATGGTCACACTATAGTCATTTTATTGAAAATGTATAAAATAAGCATTAAAAAAAAATAAATAAATAAAAATTCAACTTTTTTGATATTTTAATCATTTTCCTAGTATTTAAATATACCTTTTTTAACTTTTTAAGGACCAACCCATGAACACTATGGAGATTGTAATCTAATGTGTCGTCTGAAAGGTGTTAACAGAAGTATATTACAGCTGGATTCTTTTGTAACAAAAGCTGAAGTTGTTGGTAGTAATCAATGTCGTCTAACTGATAATCACGAAAATACAGCCGTCGTCAATTGCATTGGGGATGACTAATTAGCTTTATAGATTATATTTGCTTTTTTCGAAATTATTTAATTGTAGCTAATTTAGGTCATTCTGCTCTCTATTATTATATTTACGCGTACACTCAAAACCGGTTTATTGTTTGACCGAACAAACACAAATTGAAGTAACACAATATTACAAAAAACGTATGCTTTGTATTGAATTTATTAAACAAGTTTAATGTATGAAAGTAAATTCCATTCTGTACTAGAAAAAAAAATTGTGTTATAATTTTTTAATATAATACTTAAATATTTGTGAATAAATAAAACTATTTCGATTCACTCGACTTTTACAGTTTTTTTTTTATTTGCGGTTAATCTTTATTTGTACATTACATTCTTCTGGGAAAAAAATGTTCATCATTTAAGAAGAAGTTAGAAATAATAAATTATTTTAGATCTGGTAACGGCGCAGTAGTCATCTTCGACCATCAATATTATTGTTAAAAATCGTTTTTCAAAGTACATTCACTTTGAAAAAACGATAAAAACGAAGAGTAAAGGAAAATATTATATTACAACCTGTTCAAACTAAAAGTAGCTTTTAAGCATTTTCTTAGTTTATATGTTTAAAACTATGGTTTGATTTTTAAAAGTAAATTTTCTACAAACGTTATGACTAATAGATTATGCGATGTATAAGGTGTCCAGTCATATTATCTACATTTGAAGATGTTATTGACTTAGAGTAACATTGCTTAGGATCATCTGTGTATAGCATTAATCACGTGTATTAGTTATGCCTTACACACTGAATAAATGTAGTAACTGGTAAGTTAAGATTGGCAAATTTTTATAAATACCTTTTTTAATTTTTTAAGGACCAGCCCATGAAGACTTTGGAGATCGTAACATGATGTGTCGGTTGAAAGGTATATACAGAAGTATACTACAACCAGATTCTTTTGTAACGTTAGCTGAAGTTGTTGGCGATCAGTGTCGTCTAACTTTTCAAGACCGAAGAACAATCACCGTCAGTTGCATTGGGTAAGACTAATTAGATAAACATCATTAATATAGTTAAAAGTATTCACTTGATTCTCAGTTATTATACCACCATTTATCACACCATTTATCTTAGACATTAACTCATTAAAATGTATACAGTACTATTGTTATTAAATTTAAATAATTATTTCAAACCACATTTGTATACAAATTATCAAATTTAATGTATCTTATAATAAACCGTTTTACTTATGATTATAAACTCATTTGTTGCTTTTTACCTGTACACAGATTTGATTTGAAGTGGTTTAGAAAATAGTTATATTTCTTTGAATCATCCTCTTTAATAAAATGCAAAATTGTTATAAAATTAAAAAAAGAAAAATTTGTATGTATATTATTTCTTATGAACATATTGTAATGTAAAAATAAAGATATGCATTACAAGTTCATTTTATGAATATATATATATATATACGTATGATACACAGGGTGATCAACTTATCGTAAACCACTCAATTTCTCACAATTTTTAAAAAACCTTCTTAAAAATAAACCTACCTAATATCAATCAACTAAATTATCTACCCAACTTCCAGCTCGGCTTTAAAAAAAATTATGAAAATTTGAGATCACATTGCATAAAAACGCTATGTAAGGAAAATAATGTAATTTCTTATGAAAACCAGTGAGATATTAAGTGGTTCACGATAAGTCGATCACGTTGTGTATGTTCATTTAAAATATAATATGGTTCTGTGTAAATTATGATAAATAAAAATACATAAAAGTAATTACGTTTCAGTTCTGAAGTGGTGAAATGGTTTACAGATGCTGAAATTAAAACCGAAAACATTTTATACTGAATATCCTGAATACATGTAGAAATATTTTTATAAAATTCAAAGAAAATTATTACCCGGTATAGTAGCCATCATAAAAGCCATATCCACTGAGATTAACATTAACATAAACTTATAATTCAACGATATTTGATTTGGTTTTCTATTCTACATTCTATAAATTTAAAAGAATAATATTGATTATTTCCCTTTTAGGCAAGACAATGTATAGGACAAAATTCAATATTTGTGATCAAATAGTTTATGTTAACATCTGTATTTTTTGTCAGAACAACTGTCTTTAGATTTTGAATATTTATATTACTGATAAACTTGCATAGGAATATTAATATGATGTTGTGAAATTATTATATTATATTCTAATTTCTATTTCCCGTGTTTTATCTATTATACATTTGTTCAATATGTAATTATAACTACCCATAGAATATTTGTATTTTCCCTGTTCAGTTCCACAAATAATATCTTTAATTGCATTATCCAATTTCTTTGAAATGAAAAAAAATGATGATTTAAGTTATAAAAAAATATACCAAATAAAATCATAATAGACAAAACATTTTTCAGAGTAAAAGCACACCATGCTACAAGTGGTGATCATTTCTATATTGATATACTAATTTTAAATAAAATTTACCTTGGCCGATAGCCTCTCGGATGTGGTAATCTGTATTGAATTATTTTAAACATATGTATAATATTATAAAACATAAATGTTATTTTGTTAGAAAAAAAAATTACTGACTTGTATGGAAAACCTGTTTCTTGTATTCCTCTGTAATTGTTTAAGTTAAATATTGAATGTATTGTTTAGAATTTGAAAAAACTCGAGTAGTAACTATGTGGGTACCAAGGTCAAAAATGAATAAATTACCTTTAAGAATTGCTCCACGGCCATTAAAAGCAAATGCCACGTTTATAAAGGAACCATGCTATTAACGTGTAAGACAAAGATTGCTAAGCTGAATGCGCTGATGTGGATTTCTTGTAACTAATCGGCAGGCTTATGTGACAGAAACGTTAAAGTATAATATATTTTGCAGAATTGACTATGTTAACTTAGTGGCATATTTATCTTATTTTTTTTCCATTATTATTTTATGTTTGCATTAGTCAGACGCGGAGTATAAATTATTTTTTTCACAGTTATTGGTTTAAAAACCACTCGTTGAACTAATGTTTGTTTTATACAATTTTAACAATTTTATAGCGTACACAATTCTACATCTCCTTTTTTTGTTTTATGGGTATTTGCCCATTTTTCTTCATTGTATTAAACATATATATATTACACGATTTAGCTATATAATTTTGTATTTTAGTTATAGATATTAACTATTATGAACGAAAAAAAAAACATGTACCCAACTAATAGCCACTAAATGTTTTATTTATAAATTAGGTACTAACAATTCCAAAATCGAATAGCATTGTATTTTTTGGAAATTTCACAAATAATATTTATACCCTTTTAATTCTGCCCAACTACCCCGCGAGTTGTCATAATAAGAAAATAAATTTTGTACATATATACAAATATATATTTGTACATAAATATATTAATTATAAACACACTTGTCTTTGTTTAACATACGAGTGTTATAATATCCTAACAAATACATTTCTGTGTATAATATTATTATATTAATTGTATAAATATTAATAATATTATTATTTTTGGTAATTTCCGGAGTTCTCTAAACTTTTATAACTTAAATAGAAAATTCATATACATTTAAATAATTTTTGTTACTGACTCACTCACTCTTCATCAAAATTATAAAACACTTTCCGTATAGATAGAAACGTGAAATTGGCACAATTTTGGCACAAAAGTAGGTCTTACGTTGTAAGTAAAAGAAAAAAATCTGAAAGTTGCAATTTTCTCAAAATTAATGCGACGCCTACGATGCCGAAGCCAGCAAAAAGGAATGATATCTCCAACAATAACCTAACAGTGAAAAAGAGCCAAGTGTCAGAACCCTCCCAGAAAAATCAGCTTATCAAACTAGTTGTGTCTACATTGCGGCCAAATCTGTAGTATGCCTCATTCAAAAAGGTAATGTTTCATTCAGAAACTGGCCTAGCGTTAAGCAATACATATAAAAGAGCAGTGTTGCTCTTGAAAGTAGGAGTGAAGTGAGGTTATGAACTAAAGAAATAGCAGACTTGGCCACAGCTTAGATATCACTATACTTTGATAGGACCCTTTTCACTGTTAGGTTTTTGTTAGAACTTGGAGATACTAAATTATCCTTAAAAATTTTCACTTAAATATTTATTAAGCCATTAATATGTTGCGTTAATCAAATAGCAAAACATAAAAAACTACTCGTAAGAAAAACTGGTTTGACGTTTACATAAAACACAAAATTGTGTTACAAAATACGTAGACTAGATCAAATCATATCATTTTTATGGACATTTTCAGGTCACCATAATATTCATTATGCACAGAATAGGATAGAAAATATAATTCTGCTTGATTGGTATTTTATTCATTAATGTTAATATTATATCATGAACCATTCCAAAAAATCAAAATAAAGGGAAAATGAGTGTGCTACGCTAAATTGATCACTCAGTATCACAGGTATAATAATACCAGGTAAAATAACAGGTATAATAATACAGTTGTGGAAATAAAAAACTTTCTAATAAACACTTTGATGTATGTATGTAGACGGTACAAATAGGTCCAACGATTTTGGAGGTATATGGGTCTAAAAAAGATAAATAAATACAAAGTTAAGAACAAATAAACATGCCTTGAAAGCCAAAATAACGTTCAAAGGAAAGTTAATTTTGTATTAATTGGAAATAACTTGAGTTAGAAGCTCTACTATTTAAGGTAGAGTTTTTTCGTTTAAAAAAAAAAAATACAAATTTTACTCAACTTCATATAACTTTAAAAAACTCCTACAGAAAATAAAATAAAGAAAGAAATTCAAGTATTTTGATTTCTTAAGAATTTTCACAGTCTTTGTTTCTTTAAGCTGTCTAATTAAACACATTTTCACATTTAATACACACTTGACAATGTAATCAATTCATAATAAATATCTTATGGAATTGCTACATTGGGTACTTTATTTTTAGACAATGGTTTCTCTCTAATGTAACAATCAGACATGATTTCTATTGATACTCGCCAATACTTAATCTATCTATTGAAATTTATTTATAGAAATAGTGATTTTATTTAATAATAAATTCTGCTGTTTGTAAAATGGCGCTAGTATGTAAAATATTATACAAATTCGCACGAAGCGAATATAATAATGTCGTTTGGATCTCAAGCGATTGGTTTTGTTTTTCATAAAAAAACTGTACAGTCAAATGTGTGAAATGTGCACCTGTGCACACAGGCTTACATATAACTATCGTAATAGTATTTTACTAATTTTAATTTAAGCTGTTTAATTTAACATTATAGGCTGTGAGAAACCTGGATGCCTACATGAAAAATATATTTAATTTCAAATGGTTTTTATCAAGTTATTCGGTTATTGCTTGCGTTGACCTTTGGGCTAAATGTAAATGTAAACGTATTTTTTGTTCAATTAATCAGGACTTTTGTTACTTAAATTGCGTCATGACTCACAAAAGTGATTTAAAGCAGTTTTTTTTATTAAACTTTATGTTCAATTTTTATTGTGTTTCTAACAGAATAGTTTACAACGCGTGTAGCAATGTAAATAATTAATAACATATATCTGTAGGATATTCTACAAGCAATATATATCATGAGGAGTATTTTTTTTTGTAGTGTTACTTATGATTAACGTGTTTATGCAAAAGACAATACCCTAATGCGTCATGCATACTTTATATAGTACAACAAACATGGAGTGTTCGAAAAATCTTAGTTTTACTTGATTTGTATCAAGTTATTAGATTGAGATACTTATCGCATAACTTATATCTTAACTCACAATTGAAAAAAAAACTTTTCAATACTGAAATTGATACTATTGAAAGTATATGTAATAAATCTGGCCTGTGCTCATTGTTATAAATTACATTGCATAATTAATAAGAACTACGAAACAGAACTACTTTCAAATTATGGGTTTTTCTAAATAACATATTTTAGACTACAGTATAATTCTTTATTTTTCATCTACTAAAAGTAAGGTATACTTGAATTTTTTTTTTAAGATTCGGGCAATTAATAAGACTTTCTTGAGTATTAATAGTACAAAAAAAAGTTCTGCATAGTGCGTTTTTATTATACCAACGTATCATAAACCTGTATGTGTGAGAACAAATATTCAACTAAACTATTCATAAATAGAGACACTAGTATGTTGTTTTGAATCGGTGATCTACGAATTGGTTAAAGTTACATATTTTAACTGTTTTCCGGTTTATTAGTTAAAATTAGCCAAGATGAGTTTTATGACATAGTAAGGCGAAAACCCCTCTGACCTAAGGAGGAGAACGTTTCATTATACATGCTATAACAACTGTAAAATATATATCTATTAATAAATATATATAAATATATTTTTTTATTGTATCTGTGAATTGTGACAAGTAGTACAATTATTATCTTGTTCGTGTACAGAATTATTTTAACCAGAGGCCCAAATTTAGGTTTCAAATAGATAATATACGTTAGGTTTTATTTTATACTCTGAAGTTGGTTCCTATGAAATACGCTAGTATATTACAACTCATACATGTGTATGTGAACTACACGTGTAATCGGTAGCTCTAATTAGCATATAAAATAACTTCAAGTGTTATGTCTAAAATACACGACTGTGTCCATTTTATTTAAGGTCTTATTTTTTAAAGTTTCGTATCGATGTGAACACAGCGAATAGCACACAGTACTGTGTTTAAAAATAAAAACCATAGCCTAAACATTCCTTAACACCTGTACAAATTAAAATATACTTAGGCACAGCAAATTTATTCAGATTTTACTTTTTCAAGGACAAGCCTCAAAACGAATCGCTATAAAACGGTTGATTTAACATACAAGTTCACCAGAGTTCTACCCGAATTTCAAAACTAGTAAGTTATTAATTCATTTTTATTAAGTTATTCTTATTTTCTATTTATTAATTTTTGTGTTTAGATATACAATCTAACCTAACCTAACTCATTAACTTATATTAAAAAGTGGATAAGTAAGATAATTTCATTAATATCACAACAATTTTACACAGATCTACAGATTAACTACATCAAGATATGGGTTTAGTGATTTAGAAGTTATCATTTTAAAACGAAAACCTTCTCAGCTTCGCATCGGAGCCAATAATTAATTGAAAACTATGTCTAACACAAAAAGCCTTTTATTTTTATTATTGTTTGCAGATAAAAATGAGACGTTTTTGTTTTTTAAAAACATTCATTTTGGTAAATTTGTTCTTAGAGACACGCCGATGGGTAATTATAATTATTAAATTATTTAAAAGTGTTACGTTAGGTACTACATATCTCTTATAAATGTATGTTATGCAAATTTTAGTGAAACTATCGTATTTGTTTGCTGCACCAAGTAATAATTTTTCTCAAATATATGGACGTTTCTGCTCATAGTTACTTGATATTAAGTATAAAATGTTCTCGTTAAAATTTCAGCAAATGGAATAGTACCATTGATAAGAAATGAAAACCTATAAATGTATAAATTAAATATTTCCTTTGATAACAAAAAATATAAATTCAACTTTTTTGATATTTTAATAATTTTCCTAGTTTATATAATTAAAACTATGGTTTGCCTTTTAAAGGTGTATTTCATACAAACGTTATGACTAATAGATTATGATATATGAGGTTTCCAGCCATTTTGTCTACATTTGGAAATGTTATTGACTTAAAGTAACATAGCTTTATAATACGGATCATCTGTATACAGCATTAATCACGTGTATTAGTTACGCCTTGCACACTGAATAAATGTAGTAACTAGTAAGTTAAGATTGGCAAATTTTTAAACATATCTTTTTTATTTTTTAAGGACCAGCCCATGAAGACTACGGAAATTGTAACCTGATGTGTAGACTGAAAGGTGTGTACAGAAGTATATTAGAACTAGAGACTATTGTAACACAAGCTGAAGTTGTTGGCGATCAGTGTCGTCTAACTTTTCAAGACCGAAGAACAATCACCATCAGTTGCATTGGGGATGACTAATTAGATAAACATCATTAATATAGTTAAAAGTATTCACTTGCTTCTGAGTTATTATAATATTTTTACCATTAATCTTAGACATTAACTCGTTAAAAATTATACAATTGATATTACATTTAAATAATTATTCCAAACCACAATTGTATCCAAATTATCAAATTTAATGTATCTTATAATAAACCGTTTTACTTATGATTATAAACTCATTTGTTGCTTTTTACCTGTACACAGATTCGATTCGAAGTGGTTTAGAAAATAGTTATATTTCTTTTAATCATCCTCTTTAGTAAAATGCAAAATTGTTCTAAAATTAAAAAAAGAAAAATTTGTATGTATATTATTTCTTACGAACATATTGTAATGTATAAATAAAGATATGCATTACATATTGTTCATTTTAATCTTATACTTACAGGGTGATCAACTTTTTGTGAACCACTCACAAATTTTAAAACCTTCTTAATAGTCTTGAGCCTACACTAAAATATTATAATACCTTCCAAAATCGCAGAACAGAACACTATCGTGAAGTGTTGCATTTCAAATTGTTTAAGTCTTGTAATTACAAATTGTAATTACAAATACATCTTGGATATTCTTCATCTATATTTGACAATGATCCATATTGCTCAACCAAGTTTTTCGTAATAGAGTATTTTTTAGATATTTTCGACACTCTTTTGAACGTATCCCGTACAAATGAACGTTTCAATTTATTTCGATACAAAAATGTACATGGCGTCCGACTTATGGGTGCATATAGATTGACAATAATTAAAAAAAAAACTCTTATTGTTCTCTGTCAAAAAACAGGTGTAAAAAATAACAATAGACTGAGGAAAACATAATTTTTTAGTTACTATTATAGACTACTAACTATATATACTCTTTATTATACTTCTGTGATTGCAATGTAGATAATTATTACTTTATAATGCAAGATGTAACCAACCTCTAAGGGGATCCAATAGCCATAGGATGCTGCGGATATTAATAATAAAAAATTGACCGACATTTGGTGTGTATAAACGTACAGACATAACCAATAACGGTAATCTACAAACTATCCAGGGCCAAGCCTTAGTGATTTTTAGGCGCTGTGAACATAGCAAATCTTTATTTAACTCAAAATATCTAAACAGTAGTCGAACACCGATCTCTAGTATTCAAATCCTTTGGCGACCCGGGATTAACGTCAAAAGAAACGGATGATCGATAAAAACACAAAGATATACTATTATTATACATTTTTTTATAATAATAAATTAATATAGGCATGCCACACAGAAGCAGTGCTTGTCTCAATGCGTTTGGCCATATTGAATTTAATGATTTACCGATAAATAATTTTTAAATAGTCGAAATTCATTAAAACATTTCCCCCCCCGTAAATATTGCTTATACAAAAATCCTTAAAAACAAGCCGCGTACTATCTCCTTAAGTAAATTAGGATGGTCCCTAAAAAGTTTCTTAATACAATAAATATAAGGTATAAAAAACTACAAGGTATTATTTTTAATTTAAAAGATTGTTTCTACGAGTAATATCAATTTTGGTTTATTTAAAAATATTTTCAAGTTTCATTATTTTAATACAATAACGAGACTTAACTTGAAATATTATTTGTATACAGTTTCGAAAGGAAAACTAGACCCAGAGTTTATCGAACGGCTTAACGATGCCATGAACAACATTCTTGGAGTTGGATTAGAAACAGGAAAAATAAAAGACGAAGAAAAAAATGCACGTTTTGGCTTATTCTTCATAATAAAATCAAAATTACTTGAGAAGCTGGAGAAGGGGGAGAAATTAAAAACTGAAGAATATGCAAATATCGACAAAGAAATAAACTTGTTCATTGATATGTTCTTAGGAGAAGTGAAAAATTATTTATAAAACAATTGTATTGATGATTTGTAAATTATATATATATAATACATTATTTTTGTTCGGACGGAGCTTTATTGTTTATTTTTACATACTAAACTGTATGTATATGAAAAATCGTTGTTTATATTTAAAATTTGTCACGTACACTTAAACAAAACACACGGCATATTTCCCGCCAATTGGATTTACTTTATTTGGCCAAAATAAACTTATTTTATTATCTATTGAAGATTTAAGGCCAATTTTAAATGTCGTCCCGTCATCAACAAAGCAAATAGATAAGTCCTTCACATCGTGTATTAAATATAATACTATTCTGTGTAACACGATAAAATAACAACAACAATAAAAAAAAATATTAAAATACAACAAATCACAAAACTAACTATAAAATGGAAAACTTTGCTAGTTAATTATTGGCACTAAGGATAGGTGCCGAAGGTAGAAAAAACTACATAAATACTAATACTACCCGAAATCTCGCGCTACAGAAATATGTGGTGCATTTAAACCACTTTGCTGGGTTATGGTTGTTACTTATTAGTTTTTTTTAATTTTTTTATTAGAAAAATATACAATCTATACACTACAATATTTGTACAATAAGCATATGGTATGATAAATTACCATTAGCAGTGTAGCACTTGATTGAAGAAACCAGTGATGGAACTCCAATGGATGGAAGAGTGGAGATTAGGTTAGCAGGTCTCTAGACCATTTTCTTTTTAGGCGACGGGGTGGGTGTCCATATATGATTTTCTCAAAAAAAATGTTGGCTAACTTTTTTTTCATTAAGGGAGAACCGAAAAAAAGTAAGAAATACACTCATATACCTCATTAAGGATTACGAATTTCAGCTTAAAATATCCGAATATTTTATAATATTGATAATGTCATCATTCGCAGTATTGCAAAATATTGTACTACTTTACTTATTGTAAGTACTATTGTAAATACCATACGAATAAATAAAAAAACTTGAACAATGCACGTGTGAAATATTGTTCTGCTCGTGTATTACAACTTAGATTGTACTTAGACTGAGAGGCCTCTGTCCCTCGGAATTCGCCTTGTTGTGTAGAAGCTAGCCTGATAAATCGGAAAACACAACTTAATAAACCATTGTAATAATAAAACAAGAGTTGCTATTTATTTAGATAACATGTGATTTTTCCAACACTGCTAAGGGGCAATAGCTTTCCCCAGATTTTTTTTTTAGCCGCCCTCTCTTGGGGGGAAATACATGTATTTTCTACGTTCATCCTGCAACTGAAACGGTTTGCTTTTCTTTCATTTTTCCACATAAATAATACACCCAGTATAAAATAATAACCAACTAGTAATTTCATATCTATGTCTAGGTGGTATCTGCCTATTACGGGCATCCGGCTTTCCGGTATTGCGGCACGCTATACATTTTTGAAAAATTAACACATATAGTATAGCTCTAACAAAATATCATTAACCCTTCCTACATAATTTCCAAGCATTTATTTCGCCTTTTGCGGTGTTGATCAGATGTTGTCCTATGACTTAAAAAAAGAAATAACTTGAGAAATTAACGAGTAAAGCATTACCATTATTATTATGGAAAGTATTGTTGTTACCTGTTGACATTGAATTTTGAAAATTTCGTTCGTATTTCATATTTTTTTTTATGTATACAGGGTGATTCATTTTGGGTAAGACACTAGTTTTCTCTGAAAATATTAATATTTTTGAATATTGTTTTTACCTATTGTTTTAGATACACTTTGTACTATATGTTTTAATACTTTGAACATTTTTATCTCTATCCCTTATACGGTAAAAACGGTCCAAGTTCACTTTTTCAAATGACAACGTATAATTTAAATTCCATATATTTGTAGAAAACAATTTTTAAAATATGTTACCGTTTGAAATTTTAATTTTCATCCATCTGTTCGTTAGCTATTAGTTTGTAAAGATATTCCTTTTTCTGCTAAATATTCAAAATTTTCTTCGGTGTCCCAAAGACCGGTGCCCATACAATTCTTATTTATGCTCGCATTGTCCGATAGGCGACTACACCGAAAACCAAACACAATAAAATGTTTTGAGATAATGGTTGATCTTATCTACTAAATTATTATTTTATGTGATGTCTGGTGTAATAAAACTACTTGTTTTTGTTGAACCGAATGAAAATATTAAGAAATATAGTTAAAAATTCAAATCTTTACAAAGTCATAACAAACGAACAATTGGATAAAAATTAAAAAATCAAACACTAACATTTTTTTAAAAATTGTTGTCTATATATTCATGGAATTTAAAACATTTGTTGCCATTTGAAAAAGTGATGTCCTACCCTTTTTTTGTATAAGGGTCGGAGATACAAATTTCCACAGTATTGAAAAATGTAGTACAATGTGTACCTAAAAGTATAGGAATTTTTTTTTTTTTGAAATGTTCATATTTTCCGAAAAATTAGTAAAAAGACACCCAAAAGGAATCACCCTGTACACTCGATCGCATAAGATACCCAAGTCGTATTTTGTAATTCGTTTTTTTTTGTCAAGCAGAGCTAGTGAAAACATTTGGGCATTGTGTACACTGCACGACCTAGAACCCCCCTCCCCTCCCTTTCATTTAATAGGAGCCGATAGGTAGTTTTTTAGGAAAATATTCTAAAGGGGCACCTGGAAGGTATAAAAACAATTTTCAATATTCGAGAAAAAAACCGTAGGTATATATTTTTATCGAACTGTTAGTCTTTATATTATCACAACGAATCGACAACAGTACAACAACAGTATGCGATTTTGTTTTTTTTTCCGGTAAGAAAAAACCAAACGGCGAATAACAATAGAGTGGCTCTTGCAATGAGAATTTATGCTTAAAACTATATTTTTAGTATTAGGGTGGACGTGAGATTAGGGTTGGTCTTCTGTCTATAATGAGCTGTAGTCGTTTATTCCCCAAATTATATATTGCAGTAATTGTTAATTAGTAACAATAAATGAAAATTGTTTTTTAGATACCCGTTGACGGTGCAGTTGAATACAGGGCGTTGAGAAAATCTTATGTTATGATATAGCCCCACCTTAGTTTCTTATCCTAATCTCCCCTCTAAAACGGTGGTAGTACTTATGCGTATATATATAACCGTGCTCGAGGAGTGTAAGTTATCATAAAAGTATTTAGTTTCCATTTATGTCTCATTAGCTGCAAATATTACATGCGATATCAATTTACTCTATATTTCGTGTAACGGCGTTCGTGCATTACGCACGCATCAATTAAATTATATTGATAAAAACAGAATTTGTTTAAATATAAAAAAAAAAAAATGTTATATTTATTAATCGATAGAATATAATATAAACTATCTCTTCCTTATAGTAAGGTGAAAACACCGCTGATCTAAGATGGAGAACGTTTCATCGTACATGCTATAATAACTGTATAATATATATATATATTAATATATTTGTTTATTGTATTTGGCAATTGTAACAAATGGTACAATTATTTTCATGTCCGTGTACAGAATATTTTAACCAGAGGCCCAAATTTATGTTTACTCTGAATTTTATTTCTATAAAATACGCTAGTATATTACTACAAACGATAAAGTGTGCAAAAAACACATATAAAGTAAACATATTTTTTTGGTCATACTTGCTTTGAGTTCGCATCGATTTGAAAAAAAACGTTGAATTATTATGTGTAAAACACACAACTATTTTCATTTTTTTAAGGTCTTATTTTTTAAGTTTCGCATCGACGTGAACAATAAATAAGTAATTGCAAATATGTTCAGGAACAAGCCACAAAACGAATCACTTTAAAACGGCTGTTTTAACATACTAGTTCACACGAGTTAAACCAGAATTTCAAAGGTTGTAAGTAATTAATGCATTTTTATAAAGTTTTTCTTATTTGCGATAAACTTTTAAACACTAGGATAATTTCATTAATAATAAAGTACAGAAATTGTACACCGTTTTGTATTGATCAAAAAATCGAACCTAAAATTTGCCACATTTGGCCCAATATCTAAAAAGTTTCATTCAAAATCAGGAAAAATAATCAAAAAGTGTGTATTTGATTAAACTTTTTTATTAATTTTTTATTTTTTACATACTGCATCGAGGACTAGGGGTGTTACTGCATATTTGTGCATCATTTGATGGTTTAATTTCAATTACATACTATTAATAGTTACAAAAAGAGCGGGCTCTTCCCGCTAATTTTGGCCTTCGGCCTACATTTTATATTTAAATTTAGCTGTATAATATTTCCTTTTTTTTTCTCCTTCTTTCTTCATCATGACTTCTGTTATAAATTTCGTGCAATTTTCCCATGTTTTCCTGTTGCTCAGCATTTTTTCTACAATGTTGTCCGCCGTTATGTCTCCTTCCATTGTTGTCTTCAGTTGTCTCCTTCTCTGCTCCCAGGCGTCACATTCAAACACCGTGTGGAGGGCATCGTCACAACTGTTCTGACAATACCAGCACTCTGGAGACTGCAACTTTCTGAAGCTATACAAATATTCACCGAAGCATCTATGTCCACTTATGGCTTGGGTGAGGTGGAAGTTTGTCTGACCATGTTCCTGTTCAACCATTCTTTCAGGTTCGGGATCAGTCTTCTCGTCCAACTACCCTTGAGTCCTACGTCCCACCTTCTCTGTCTATCTTCTATCGTTTTTCTTTTAGCCTCTTCTTGGGCAGCTTTCTTGTCCCCTCCTGCTCTGGTTTGATCATATATAAATTTTCTTCTTTTGTACTCCTATCATCAGATTTTTTGAAGCCTGGTCGACTATTTCCATTAGTCTCCTAGTGGCGTCCGTGGTAGATCTCTTTTTCCTAAATCCATATTGATTTTCCGTTAATCTTCCGCTACTGTCCAGGAATTCTCTTATTCTACTATCTATGATCTTTTCTAGTAGCTTACCGGCTGTGTTAAGCATGCATATTGGGCGGAATATGTTAAATAATATTTTATAAAATGTTTAAAAACCATTTGAATTCTTCACAACATTTTCAAGGCATCGGTCGTGGCACAATTTTAAAATTATTTTTAGTTAATATGTCCATTTTTTATTATTATTTGATTGGCGCTCTATAAATATCAATATTTTAAAAACAGTTTAAATAACTCCCAATTTGTATGAAATATTCTTTAGATAGTTTTCAATAAAAAAGATATTGCTCTGGATTATGTGCTCTGGCACATAACCGAAAAAAGTGTTATCAAAAAAGCGTTACGCTGTTATCTGATAAGAGATATGTTGTACGTTCAAATTAGAACTAAATGGTACATTCCTAAAATCCCTGACACTGCACCTAAAAATTGGAAATAAGATGTGATTTTTTTGCCAACTTAAAGCCCCAAAAAGTACCTCGGGCGTACGTTTTCTGTTTGACAGCCCGTCTATATGAATAAATCGGTTTAGAGAACTGCTCATGGCCTGATCCTCCTTTTGGTCGTTATCTCCAGCTCCGTTGAAGTTGGACATGACTGTACAAGTTTAATAATATTTAAACAATTAGTTACTATAACAAATAACAATATAACAATTTTAACAAGACGAGTAGTCAAATATAGGTTGTTTGTTATAATATAAGCGCGAAGCTTAGTGTTGACAACGACGAAAAATTGTTTGTCATATTTATTGATGTTTATTTAAAAGCTGTTTAGATTTTAAATTAGAACCCCCCCAAAAAAAATATTGTAGTTGTCTACATTCGGTGTGCACTGGACAGTAATATTTAGTATAAATGAATTTTACTTTGGATTTCTGGAAAAATTTCCTATTAAGTTATAGTCCTATTTTTCGTCTACTTTAAGCTCTTAAAAAATGTGAAAAAAAGACAAGCTTTATTTTTCGCCGAGTATCTTACTAATACATTTAAAACACAGCAAGACATCAATGACTCGATGGATAGCTGGTACTTTTTGATACCAGGACGTTTTTTGAAATAACAAAAATAGTATAAAACTTAATTTTATATTTAAGAAACCGTGTAGCACCATGTTCCATTGACAGCATGCACACCTTACAAATGTACACTACACCGTCTACCACTAAGGATACAATTATTGTAGGTATTGATAAAGATAATATTTTATATAAGAAAGGACATTCACACGATTCATCAAATCAAACATATTTTATTAGTACAATTGCACTATTTTACAAGTACAGTAGATTTAACATATAAATTGAAATAAGGATAATATAAGTTTTGAAAATTTTACATTTAACTAAATAACCTTAATAATAACATTATATAATCTGATATCCACAAAAATAGTTGTAAATTATTCAAAACGATTAATATATCATTATAAATAGAGATATAATTCATTTAAAAACTTTTAAATTAATATTTATGAAAAACAAAAGAAGGTGTTTTAACAAAAGTGTCAATTACATCGAGGGAAGTTATTAATATTTTTTGGAAAATAATTTTTTTAAATTCTAAATCGAGTATTCTCGGTAAATGAAACATATTCAAAATGTTTTTATTACATGACTTATATTTTTTCAATTGGTCGAGTCCAAAAACAACAAAATACGAAAGTCATAGCCGTTGATAGACTTTATGTAAGATTGATACAAATCAAATTCAAGAGAATCGCCAAAGTACAGTTGAATCTCACCAAGAACTGTTCTTACTTTACCCGACGATTGCTGATGAACCGCTTGTTGTGACGTACACATATGTTCTAATATTGAAATATCCAAAGCATTGCATAACGTTTGATGTTCATCTTTGATTTTTCCATACATAGTGTCTGCGTTTTGTTTAAAATGATCTGCACCTTTTGTTAAGACACTATTGAGTTCGGAGAAGATGTCGTCATCGTTTAAGTGTAACGCGTTAATAACGTCTGGTAAAACCGATTGAAAATCTTCAATGTAAACATCAATGTTTTTTTCTGTGTAAAATTCACTAGCTCGGTTTGGCTCTGGGTGTATCACACAATGTACTTGCGCTATGAATTCCCACGTGAGTTGTAACAACATGAATCTAAATGTGTCCATAATCATGTTATTAAGTTTTCTAAACATGAGTAATCCTCCCAACCCGTTTGTTTTAGGAAACCCTAAATAATAATTCATCGATCGATTCAATATAACGCAAGTGTTGCTATCCAAAAGCGAAGGTGAATACGATTGAAATCTGGTACGAAACTGAATGTACTTTTCGTCAATCGCCTTTCTTAAATAAGTTTCGTCGATATTTGCGTTGATATATCTGTCGAGTCCTTTTTCCAGATTACGCTCGTGTAAATCGTTTAGCGTTTTTTTATTATCGAGTATGCAACCAAGTGCACGAGAACTAGAATATTTACCGTTAAACGGATCCCGTTCAACGCCTGCTGCTTTTTTGAAATTACTGTCACGGTAACATATTGTCTCGAGATATTTGTCGAGTTCAGTAATAACAAAACGATTTTGATCCATCAAATGTTTCCGAACACTATTTGGCGTGGTCGGAGATAAATGGCAGTAGTTGTTCATGGCGAATGAGTGATGGTAAACTAACCATGCTACAGACATTTTTTGTCTTTTTTCATCGAAAAATAGCCTAACCATTGTCACGGATTCTTTTAAGAAGCAAGTCGAACCGTTCGATATTGAAGAATCGTTACTTCGAAACATTTTGTCGACTATTGAAAAATGGAAACGGGCGCTCCAGAGATGACTGCATTTAAGTTGGTCGAATCTGTTAGATATGTTTTCCCTTAGTTGTTGGCTGGATAAATTAGAGAAATTGGATCCCAACGCGTCGGTCTTGAAGCCAGTGTTAAACGAACTTACTTGCTTCCACTGTGCTACTAGATCTCCGTGCTCGTCGCACAACAGCGGCTCGTGTTGGACCATGATAATGTTTATAAATAGGACACAACATTTTGTGAAAATCATTTTAGCAATGCCGTTTTCCAATATAGCACAAGCCAATTAATGTTGAACACAATAAACTGATGCAAAAATATGTAGAACGAGCGACGTTCAAGTACAAGAAAACTATGCAGTGAATGTTTTTCTGCGGTGGATAGAATGCAAAAAACTTGTAGACCACGTCTTAACATTTTTCTAAATCAAATATTATCGTGTTTTGTACAGTCATTTGTCTTTCCTATGACGTCAATCAAATGTGTTTTTTGTTTTCGGTTTCGATGCGCGATAAAAAATATTTACTATCGGTCGGTTTTACGGTGTATTATTTTTCCTTGCTGTTGTTTTTAACAGCTAAACCGATATGTTCGCAACACGTGTTACCGTAAGTTGCAAAAATACCAATAATTTCTCCTTGAAAATCGGTCGAAACTCACTAGAAAATAAATAGTGTGTTTAAACGTAAAACTATGGGTGGCTCTATTGACTTTTTCACATTTTCCACGGTTAGGGTTAAAGCTTTTTATGATTTTTACTTTGGGGATGGGGAGGGGCTTAGTTTGTATCTACTAGTAACAAATAGGAATGACCTATCTAAAATTATTATTTATCCAATTGAATAAACTACACTAATAAGTGTTTATTTATATAATTTTAACCATTGTCACGGATTCTTTTAAGAATAAAACCAAATGGCTTTTTAGTAGAGGAAACCTAACCTAACCTAACCTAGAGGATGTATGGCTGGAAATGTTTTGATGAAAAATGAAAATGTGCGCTGAAAAGATAACCGCATTTAAGTTGGCCATATTTAGTTGGCCTTTTTCATTCAGTTGAATTTTTTTTTTTATAATCAAATGTATTTATCATTAGTAATTGTAATTCTTGCTTATTCCTTAAGTAATACAACAAACAATTATTATCTGTGATTATTAATATTATTTTCAAATGATAATCCAATACTTTGAGCACCGTGGGAGACAAATCGAAATCGAATTCAGTTATTTATAATGATATTTATTTGTCCTTATGCGAAAACGTGTAAGAGTGTTTTTTTTGTGCACTCACAAAGCAGCGGTCACAATAAAAAAAAATAATATACAACGTTTAATCCGAACAAAATAAACTTAATAGAGTGACCGTTTTTTCTCTACAAATAAAATGTATACAGAGTGATTCATTAAGGATAAGACACATCCAATATATAATATTATTGTGAATGATATTGAATAAACATGTTACATTTCTTACACAGAATGAATGTTTTTTTTTTATTAATTAGATATATTCAACTTTCAATTTTAAAATTTGGGCCCTTAAACTACTCGTATTTTCAATTTATCATTTAGTTCTAATTTGAGCGTTGAACGTACAACATATCTCTTATCAGATAACAGCGTAACGCTTTTTTGGTAACACTTTTTTCGGTTATGTGCCAGAGCTATCTCCTACCTCCTATCTCTCACTCCCTATCTCCCACCCCTATCTCCTACCTCCTTTCTCCTACCCCAGCGAAGCTGAGAAGATTTTTTTTTTCAACGATGTGTTTTTGTTAATTTAAAAAAAAAAAAAAAGTTCGACCCTTCTCCTTCAAAATCAAGAAAACACTCTAACGTTAAAAGTACGGAGCTCTATAACTTTTTTTTTTTAAATAATCAAATTAATTCCAAATTTGTGTGGATTAATTTATTTTATTTTATCGATTTTATCTGAGAAGTATCTCCCAAGTACGATTTCTTATCTACAGATTAGCTTCATCAAAATATGGGTTTAGTAATTAAAAAGCTATAATTTTTAAACGAAAACCTTCTCAGTTACGCATCGGAGAAAAAAATTAATAATTATTAAAGACTATAATTAATACAAAAGGCTTTTATTTTGATTATTGTTTGCAGATAAAAATGAGATTTTTTTGTATTTTAATATCAATCGTCGTGGTAAATGTTTTAGCAGATGATAAAATAAGTAATTGTTGTTTGTTTTTATTTTTACACTTACCTACTCGAGGTGATTAAAAATCTAAAAAGTAATTTTTTCACAGTTGAATATAAAAGGGAGCTTGTCTACACAAGTTAGTAATTTTTTTTTTCATACAAATTTAACTTAAATTTTAAATATTTGCAGAGAATTATTTAAATTTATTTATTACAGATAGACAAATCAAGCGTGTATCAGATCCTAATGGTATTTACACTTATAATTAAAATTTATTTGTTACCTCAACTTATAATTTTTTTTTTATTCTAGTGCGTTTGCAAAAAGTAATTAGACAATTTGTTCGTGGAGATACACCGATGGGTAATTATAATCATTACAGTATTTGAAAGTGTTAGGTTAGGCACATACTTCTAATACATTTATGTTATGCACATTTTAGTGAAACTGTCGTATATGTTTGCTGCACCGGGTAATAATTTTTCTCAAATTTGTGGACGTGTCTGCACACAGTTGTTTGGTATTAAGTATATATCGTTCTCGTTAAAATTTCAGCAAAAGCAATAGTACCATTCCTAGGAAATGAAAGTAATGAACACCACGCAAAAATACTGCAGGGTAATTACTCTTTTAAATTCGAAATTAAAAATACTTTAGATAGACATCTTCTTCTTTGGGTAATCGGCCGCTAGGACCGTCCCGCCAAGCACCCATCCCTCCAGCCAATCTCGGTCGGATGCTCGTTCCTTCCAATCCAATCCTCCACCTAAGGCACTTACATATTTTCTTACTAGATCTTCTCATCTCATACGAGGTCTTCTTAGTGGCCTCTTCCCTTCTGGATCATTTTCTGTTATTATGCGTAACAAGAGGTTCTGACTACGCCAAGCATGTCCAGCCCATTTGAACTTTTATTTCTTATTGTCTCCAATATATTTGGCTTATGGAAAAGTAATTCTAGCTCATTATTTGCTCTTATCCTCCACCCATAGCTACTGCTATTTTTCATTGGTCCATACATCTTTCTTAGAACTTTTCTCTCCCAAGAACAGCTTTTTTTCATCTCCATTTCGTAGTGGTCACGTTTCCGCTCCATATGTTATAACTGGTCGCAGTGATGTGATATACAGCTGTGTCTTAAGTTCCCTCGAAACAGATCTTGATCCTAGTAGTTTTGGTTGTGTAGTTAATTACATAGATATACAGGCATAATTTATATAAATTCAGATTTTTATTATGTATTTAAATGCTCTTTTCTATCTTAAGAAAATATGTACAAAAAAGTTGTGAAAATTAATTAATACTAGTATTTATTTTTTTTATTGAATGAATTTTTTTTTATATATTTTAGAATGCATAAATTCCCAAAATGAATTGCAAAAAGAAATAAACAACACCTTAGGTAAATATAACATTTCAAAAATGATAGTTGTTTATTTCTAAGTAAAATCGATGAAAATTTGATTTGAGTTCTTAAGTTTTAAAGCTATATGTTTTCTTACTAAAAGTATTGATGATTATTAGAAGAATCATTATTCAAATGCTTAATAACCGTTCTAATTAAACTCAGTTTTACATACTATTATAGATAAAATATAAGACTAGATTTCATTTACTGTATAATTATTTAATATTTTTGTTACAGGTGTCTCTGTGCTTGAAAAAGGTAATCACGCATTTATTTGTTAATCACAAATAGCCTTAAGATTTTTTATTGTAACTTAATGGTTGTGCATTATTTGTTAATAGGTAAAACACTATTCTTAATTTGAAATGTACTAGCCAAATATTTGTTAATAGATTTATAGGTCCTCCATAACTTTATTCCAGTGTAAAATATAGATAAAATGTACTAAGTATAGACGAATATTTTGTTATGTTTTAGTTATTCAAATTATATCATTAGCAATATATTTTGAAAGTTTTTCTTGTTTTATGATAAATTTGTCTAAATATTTTTGACATTACTATCGTGTTAGCGTTTTGAGTTTTGACCGTCAGTCAAGTCTTATATACACCGCTCAATAGCAGAAAGTAATTTTTAATCAAAACAGTCATTATTTACTTGCTGCTATCCGTTTGCTTGCCACATTTTAAGATGGTGTCGACCTTTATTATTAAATAATAACGTTTATTAAGTTGTCTGTTTTATTTCTATTTATGTTAATTTTATTATTTAAAACTTTTTGTATCTTAACTCATAGTTTGTTTATATTAGTTCTAGGATATAGTACATTGAGAAATGTGGCTTGTGGATGCAAATCGATGGGTAGTTATTATACTTATATAAAACATAAACATAAAGCTTTATTACAGGCTTTTTATAAGCTTTATTTTTTATCAAAATTATTAAATTGTGATAAAAAATGTAGCATTGATTTATCTCTATGCAAATTTAACAGCGACAATGCTGAATATTACGAATACGTTATATATATATTTTTAATTGTAAAAAGAAAAAGAAATTGTTTACTGGCATATGCGAAACAAACTTTAATATTATTTAAAAACATATTGCTTGGGAAAGTAGTGAACATTTACAAGGCATATGTACCTGTTTAATTAATACATAAGTGTAGGAAAATTACTTACTACTAGTTCATTATGAGAAAATTTGAACAACAACTTAATTGTACTACATTAATAACATGAACAATTATTTATAATTTTTGTATAATATTTTTGCAAACAACACGCTTTTTTTAAAAATTATATAGATTTTGACGAGTATGGGTTTGTAGAACTTGGAGCGGAGAGAACAAACCTAACTCGAGATGCTGTAAGTCTATTGATAAATGTTGTATCGGGTAAGTGTTATATCAAATTGCAATAGTTTAATTTATGTTATACGTATATATGTTTAGTGATAAAGATTTTTTTCTTATTGTTTTCTGCCAGTTAAAGTGCTGAGAACTTTTAAATTGTCTAAACCATTTTTCATAATATGTCTACTATATATATATATATATATAATATCTTAACACTTTAACTGGCAAAATAACAGTAAAAATAAAATCTCTATTCCTCTGCAACATTTTCACTTTAACTCTTGCCTCAAAGTTCTGCTTTTACTGTATTGTTTAATTAACACAGGCAATAACACGTTTATATTTATAAATAACTTTTTAAAGTTGTATTTAGTACAATTTTTATGACGAATAGATTATGATATACATGGTTTCCAGTCTATTTTATCTCCATTTAGAAATGTTATTGCCTCAAAGTAACATAGCTGTACAATACGGATTACCTGTATATAGCATTAATCACGCGTATTAGTTATTTCTTCCACACTGAATAAAATATTTAGTAACTAATAAGTTAAAAATTGGCAATTTTTTAAGTATACCTTTTTTATTTTTTGAGAACCAAGCCATGAAGATCACGGAAATCGTTACCTCATGTGTCGTTTGAAGGGCGTTTACAGAAGTATAGTACACCCAGATGTATTTGTAACACTAGCTAATGTTAATGGTGAAGAATGTCGTCTAACTGGTATACACAAAAAAGAACACGCAGTCAATTGCATCGGATCATCATTTATATAATAAAAAGTTTTCACTAGCTTCTCAGTTTTTATAATTTAGACCATGTATTTTAGACATTAACTCATTAAAAATTATACAGTACTTTTGTTATTATATTTAAATAATTATTCCAAACCACATTTGTACCCTGATTATCAAATTCAATGTATCTTATTATAAACCGTTTTACTTATGATTATAAACTTATTTGTTGCTTTTTACCTGTACACAGATTCGAAGTGGTTTTGAAAATAGTTTTATTTCTTTTAATCATCCTCTTTAATGGCCTACTAAAATCAATTCAAGCCCTATGTCTGAAACACTAGTCTTCATAGTTTATAATTGCCTTTTTTCGAAATTATTTATTAACAGCAAATTTAGGTCATCTGCTCTCTATTGTACATTCTTTGGAGTAATCATGCACACACTTTTTTTTTGAAAATAAAAAAATTAATTACAACTTGATTATTATTTAAAAATAATATTAACAAAAAAATAAAATATATACAAAAATCCGTTTTGAAATGTGTAACGTTTAAAAATAACTTACTTGAGAGGATCGCTGGAAAAGTAAAATGACTCACAAGATCTCGATCCATTTCGAGACTTTAATAATTTGAAATGCAACATTTCACGATTTGTGAAAAAAAATCTCCTTCGGCTCTTTCTCATTTGTTCTTCGTTCTTTGCGATTTCACAATCGTCCGACTGAGTGACCGAAGGTTATTTACAATTTGTCGATTTTATGTTATTTAAACAAATTATGGCATTTCGATTGATATTATTATACTGCACTTAATACGGTATACACTTGAGTAGCCGAATGGCCTATGCGAGACGCCGGCAATGCGTGATGGTATTTTTCAGTAAATTCCATACGGTACATTTTGGTTCGAAATTGCACGAGTCTTACCAGTAACCGGGTATTATATTTATATATACGGTTACTACTCGGGTTACTGTATAAAACCGCTACAGTACCGTTTAAAAGTGTGGTTTAAAATGAGAAATATTTGCAGGTCGAGAACCCATGTGCGAGTACTTTATTGAGAAATGGTTAATATTATTATTAAAACATAGCTAGCTGCAAACTCGTCCGTATTGGAGTGGCGTGGTAGTAAAGCTTAAGTCATGTAGGACTCAAGACTGACCATCTAGGACTCTGGATTTTATGGGGTGATATTTAGATAATACATTTCCAACTATTATTTGGAAATATCTATTTGAGATAGAAGTTTCTGGGATCTTGGTTATGTATGTTGGGAGATTTCAATTTTTTAGTGAGTCCATATCCATTGTGCTAAACTTGATCGAATGCTTCAGTGACATCATTTGGTGACAAATTGAGTGGTGATTCTCAAACCCCATTTGGTGGAATAACGTTGAGGTATAGCTATAGACTGTACGAAAATGCTAAATTAAAACCTAACCTTTCCTGGTTACAGGACACTTCCTCTTAAGTAGAGTTAATTGAATATTGAATATGATACATTGTAGATCAAATGCATACTTTTATGTCTGACAACTTTTGTTAATATTAAAAATATATGTTAAATATAATCATATTTTATAATTGTACTATTGTTAGCATACAAATTGTGGAAATCTACACTTATTGTTCAGTGTAAAAAGGGTAAATTGTTAATGTTGTTAACAATCGGGCGTTGATGTTTTGCGGTTTTTCTTTTCGTCGGGGTATCAGTCCAGATGAGGAAAAAATAGAATATTTCCACGATGCTCAACAGACTCACTCCCAGAAACAAGGCTAAAGTGCCTCCGGTCGACACTTGAGAAAAAAAAAAAATAAACCAATACAATAGCTTGTTTACTGTCATCCGCTTCTACTGCCTATACCTACCGATCAAATCCATCCGGGATCGGACGACGTTTCTTTTAAGCCTTTCGTTGGGCAGTCTGTCCAAAGCGATCACGACCTTCGAACCGTACGCGACTTCTTCACTGTTTTCGTCGTCGTTTAACCTGTCCACACAGAACACCTACCGGTAGAGCACAGATGCCGTAAGTAGTATATTTTTTCAATTCACTCACGATCCTATTTCGGTAGACAAGACTTTATACTCCGGTTCGGTACAGCTAGATGCGCAGTTGCAGACAAGACCGAGTTTATTGAAATCGTACGTTTTCAGCGCTCTAAATATCTCTAAAAAAAAAAAAAAAAATCGATTTCAATCGACTACGACTGGAACAGTGAATACTTTATGACCGGGACATAGGCTATCGGGATACACCATTCGACGAAATGTACATACTAACCTGAATGTTTGGTAATGCAACCGAGTCCTTCGATCCCACACACGGGCGTGTTGGCTTAGCAAGTCAGAGGGTAGTAAGCACATAATAATATTAGACCGAGACTTTATCGGGTGGTTAGGTTCACTTACGAATCCTTAAATAGTGTGGAGTGCAGTTGCACATCTCCATTTGAGCTTCGGCCCTGCAGTTGACAATGCACGCGGAGTTACTGTATATGCCGTACACCTTCAGGTTGTTTTCGTCTGGAAACCGGCAATTCCTCTGTTCTATGTCGACTTCCTTCAGTATCGGATCGTTCTCGATTTCTTTGACCTAACACCGTTCCAATACACAAACATCCATGTTACTAAAATGTCATAAAACTAAGCGTTACAATTCCAAGTAGGACTGCCGTCGATGGACCATGTTATATAGGCTGCTCCAAGATGACACGTTATGTGACATTGGGAAGCCTATAGGTCCATCTAGACCGCTCCAGTCCTGCCTGGGAACTTATTCTTGTGTGTGAGATCCTCGTTTGAACTTGCCTGATAGGTCAGAAAAAAAGATACGCCCCAACTGAGTAGAAATTTCTCGTCTTGCGGATGATTGACGTACGGCAGATCTTCCGGCGAGTGAATGTACAACTGTAACAGCAAACCAATCACACATTATGTTGTATTTGGTGTGCATTTCGATGAGTATAATATATGGGAATACTTTAATCGATTCGAATGCCGTGAACGTGAGCTTTCCCGGTCCCATTTGCCGGTTCGATATCATCTTCAATTTGTCCTCTTGGCGCCTACGATAATAATAATTGTCAACGTTAAATAATTACTATTGTTGTTATTTATATCATTGCACACAAACACCGACATGGACGTGTGCAAAGAGTTTATGGTGAA
Organism: Adelges cooleyi; assembly: GCF_023614345.1. Taxonomy (NCBI): domain Eukaryota; kingdom Metazoa; phylum Arthropoda; class Insecta; order Hemiptera; family Adelgidae; genus Adelges; species Adelges cooleyi. The sequence continues at coordinate 236,111 of NW_026095784.1, forward strand.
GCACACTCCGTTTTCCGTGGTTATCGGCAGAAACTGTTGGCAGCAATCGAACGGCTCGCTGTTCCAAAAACAGTTGCCTATTAGGTCTTCGCAGTTTGCTCTTATCTGCCAATACAATACAATGCATACTTAAGCCGAGTAATAATAGCATAACATGTCGTTACGGTGACTGTTTAGAGTACCGGTTCCCTTTGAGTAGGAATAAATATTTTGCCTTTTAGGGCTTTGGCAATGTTTGTAGATACAAAAAGAAATACCTTTAAATTGTATACGTTTAATTTTTACCAAACTAGTGTGTTTCTTTAACGATTTACAACTTTGACCAATGCGTATCAATGGCGTGAGGACTATGTAAGATGTTTTCCATTCTGGATCAACCTGAACTACCGTAATTACACCATCCACATTATCTTAAGGAATAATTAAAATTGAAGGAGCCTCCAGGAGTGTACAAAGCCGTTGCTGATAGATAGGTTAAAATTGAATTTTAATTTAGTAAAAACTTAAATATTACTTATTTTTTTAAACGTTAGACACTTAAAAGTCGCCGTTTCGTCTTCCTTAACACTACAGAACTTATCTTATAGCTATTAACATGTATTTTTTGGATCTGGTAAGCTAAAATTATTTGTTTTACATTGAAAATATCCACTAAAATAGCTCACGCGGTACGTACTTCTTGAATGATAGTTTTGAAGTCGGTCGTGCAGTTCAACGTTTCCTTCTTGCAATGCGTTATACAAGAGTAGCAAGCTCCGTCGTAGTACGCAATGTCTCTCAGATAAAAGTCTATATTCACATCTCTGTCCGGTCCGAACATTCTATACATGTTGCCCATTTATTGAGTACAAACATACCAAAAAAAAAAAAAAATGTGTTATCAATATCAAACATTATTCAACGATAATGTGATTAATTGCCAGCGTAAGAGACGTTTTTCTTGGAATTTATTTTGGTGGTTCGTCTTTAGGCGAGGACTAAAATATTGAAAACGAAAAAAATTGAGATCACGTTGTATAAAATCAATATGAAAAAAAAAAAAACTGAATTAAATGATCATCCTGTATGTACTGTCTTTCTTCGGGAAACACTAGATAATTTAAGAAATTATAAAGCCGAAAAATATAGTTGGAGTTTTAAGTGAAATTCGGTTATTTGTAGTGAATTTTATGTGAAATTTTAAGGCATTTTTACGCTAGAACTAAAAATTAATTGCATCTATAGTTTCGTTTCGGTAAGTTCAGTGGACTACTAGAGGATGAATTATTATCGTTCGCACTTGGTGGCCGACTCGAACAGCTTGTCGGGCGATTCTTGCTCGCAGACTGATAACGATAAGAAGCTCGTGTTCCAATGCAAGTACGTCGTATCCGAGACGAAGCTGACGGCGTTGTGTTCGTAAGCATAGAAACTGGCTTGCATGTAATTCCAAGTGGCATAACCGGACAGCAAACAGGTCAACACCCAAAAAACTCTGCTCGAGTCGAACAATACGATAATTCCTGTTAAAGTCGGTCTGTATGATAACATATATTGTTATGCTTGCCTTTCGGTCCAGTGACGTTGTCTGTCGGCTATGTAGTTAAACCCGTGAATCGTGCTATTGCCGAAGTACGTCCACAGTCTTATCATGGTCGGACGATTGTGAACGAAGGCAAACCGGCAACAAGTGCTAACGGCGTTGGTCGCCCAATTTAAAACGGATAATTGTATACTTATTACGTTCAAATAAAATACCGTTATCGCGGCTTTTTATCACGAGTAAAAACCTTTTAGCGACCACCGTTATTACGGGCTGCCTGATCAATCGGCCAACGATATGGGGAGGGGAGGGGTGTAAGAGTAACCGCATTTTTTAATATTTTTAAATGGATAATTTTACTAATCGGAATTGCGAGACTCGTTAGATGTATTTGTAGGTTTTCCAAAGCTATCGGTGAGAATTTTCATCGAGGTGATAGCATGCGGTCTGTTGAGGCTTTAGTAAACGTCGACCGTGTCAATTAATTTACCGGTTAACTTGTATAAGCTCCGAGGTGTTATTTTTTTAATTTAAACAAATTTTTCCAACGAGTAAAAGCCATTTTAGCTGTTTATTTTTGACCGAAAAACCAGACAAAATTTCGACTACACAAAATGGTCCAATTTCGATTCTGTAAAGAGATACGAGTCCTTTGGCTACGTTACTAGCCTACTTTGTAGGAAGTAGATTTTCATCTAAATAGAAATTGTTGGTAATTTTACCTTGAAATAATTAAAATATTACAAAAAAAACAACCCGAAAGATTTGTATCGGTTTTAATGTATTTTTTATACTGTAACATATTTTATTATTATCATGATTTGTAACGAAGGACATAGCGTGTATATTATTATGGTTGTCTATTTTCCCTGTCCAGATAGCCAGACGGTTTTAAATTAATATAACCGACAAATAGATATATAGTGTGATTGCGCCGTATCCGATGTAATGAGTAATATACACACATGTTTTGGTTTTAGCCATACATTTTTTATTCGTTCTCTATCTGTTTGTGTTTGAAAATTGTATAGATAACATATTTTTTGACTTGTTATTATTCTTATAGACCTGTGATCCAACCTCTAGATATTCTGCATAACCACTACGCCCCGTACCCGCTGTACTGGCTTTTCTAGATTTCCTTTTGTTTCAAAACTTTTTTAACGCGCATTTTGTTTTTTTTTCTTAATTATTTTAACTTAAGTCGTTTCATTTGAAATCTTTATAAGATTGTGGTACACTTGTATACACAGTACTTGTTTAACACGCATTTTGCTGCCAAGAGAATATAGTCATAACACAAATATTAAATTTAAAGACGACGTGTGTGCATAATCATTGGCTGGGTTTTTACACGTGATTTTATTTGAAATGAAAATATATTTTTTTAGATGAATATTTAAATAATACTCTTAGCAGTTTTAAATAAATATATCAAAACATCTGTGTGGAAAATACCTAAAATAGGATGATTAATTCGAGATTATTGTTATCTTATTAAAATATACGAAATCTGCGAAAAACACAGTTTTCCGGCATTAAAAGAAAAATGTAGTGCAGAAGTTTTTCTTCGTTAAATATATTATGGAAACATACGAGTTCTAACTACTGGCGAATTTTCAACTTAAACGTCTTAAAGTTACGGCTAAAAGCCCCAAAATCCAAAAAACATGTACCCCCCTAAGGGGGTGGGAAATGGGTATAATTTAAACTTGATACAACTGACGTGTGCGGGCATACCATTTACATATTTCTTATAAATTTCAACTCGACCCGAATCTTTTTGTGCCCCATTCTAGAAAAAACTTATGGTATACTAAGTAAACACGACTTTTTTTTTTTTAACAAGTAAAAACTTTACTATAGCTATCATCGATCTCGAAAGTCTTTTCATATTCTTCTAAACGCCAGTAGTTAGAACCGCGTGTCTTAAAAATGTACTGACTTATACTAATTTAAAAAAAAAAGACAGTACATATTGGAAAAACAATTTATAAACGCTATCACTGTATCTTGATTTAGGATGTGTGATGAAGTTTTTTGCGGTTTGACAATCAAACGAAGCAAATACTGTTAATTTTAAAATGTCGATAGTGTTTTAAAAAAGTATTTAAACAGCGAAAATTGTAATCAAAATAATAAAGATTAAAGGAAAGATAAACGGAAGAAGTTAAAACGAAAACAATTGCTGGTTGATAAAATAATTTTCATAAAAAAAAGGCATAAATATTATGTAAATGTGACATTGCCGCCGATAATATATTTTATTTAGTAGAAATATGAAATAGGTGTTGATAAAAGCACTGTGAAGGCAATAATGTAATTAAAATTAGCCTATAATCATTGCATACAATTAGTACGAATCATGTTTTTTAGGAAATTCGATTTAAAGATTAAACCTGCTCCCAAATGATTAATTTTAATACTTTGCAATTATTTTTGCTACCAGATGCTTGTTGTTTTAATTTTAAGCTACTTAGTTAAATCTCAGCCGGACACCAGAATTTTAGGTGATAGCTATTTATGCCCACTCCACCTTTACCCAAATGACGGTACTAGTTATCATAAAATTTAAATTATAACTTAATATTATAATAATGTAGCGAGTGAGGATGTTATGGAAAATTGGCAAATCAAATTTAACCAGTATGACGATAGTAAAAATAGTTTAATCTCTAGGGGTTTTTCAGAAATTATTATTCGAAATCAATAAGTCAAAAGCGACAACAATGTTCTGCGTTCACAGTGTTATACAATCAGTTGACATCAATGTTTTCTGGAGATGATCAAATTATATTTAAAAAAATTAATAAATTGTAACCGCTAATGACAATTTTGATTTTTTTTGCATTTTTCCATAGTTTTGAATTTTTTTACTTATTTCCTTTACCTTATTTTTTATGTATTAAATTACAATAAAGAGAGCTTTTTAATGATTTACTGTTACAACTTTTAGTAAGTTACATAACAAAAAAATGTAAGTACTAAATTTCACAATTTGCCTGTAACATATATTTTATCCCAATACGTACAAATTTGTATTTGTGTATCGTCAGCCGTAGCAGCTGAATCGCAAAAAAAAAAAAAAGAAGACTCACATCATAAGTATACTTTAACAACTGTCAACTAAGGCCACCGTTCGACTGTTTATGACAAATTTCAATATTTTGCATAATTATCGTTACTCTTGGTAGTTAGCATAAAAAAATAATCACAATATCAATTGCTAAAAATTGTTCTGTATTTTCCGCAAAATATTCTTTATACTTTAAAAAGAAAACAAGCGTATAAGTTTGCATTTAAGTTTAAAAAGTCCTCCTTTTTTAGACCCCCTGAAAAAGTACTAAACGTTTACAGCCGTTATTTGGCTACATTCGTTTACTTTGACTACTTTTTGCTCATCGATAATGAAAGCAAAATAATATATCGTTGTAAAACATACACCTTACAATAATATAAAAGTGCCTTCAAGTTTGCTACTAAAACCTGTAATTCTTGTTGTTTTGGTGTAACTGGAGACACTTCAGTTTGTTTTAAAAAAATGTTTTCAAAAAAAAAAAAAATAAGCATATTATCATTAATGTATCACCCTGTATATATATATATATATACATTTAACAGGCTTTTGCGAGATTCTGTTGATTAGTGGACTTATTGGTTCGTCTTGACTAAAATGAGGCACCCAAGTTCTTTAACATGGATATGTCATTGGGCTGGGGGCCAGTTGGAAAATCTGTGCAAACGCTGAACGTTACCGACTATATTTATATATAAGATTATATAGATATCGCGTTTTCAATTGTAATTTTGGGTTTATTGAGTTGGGCTAACGTGTGGGAACAACTGACGGTGGAATTTTATCCAAAATATTTGTTGATCAATTGCATTTTTTAAATTTAATTAGGTTAAATTGTTCAAACAAGGGGTATTATCAACATGTTTTTAATAACCTCCACGGTACAAAGAATGGAATAACAAAAAATACATTTTTACTAGATTACCCAATCATTAAAAAATTGAATAATTTTTGGAAACTCTTATTGGAATCAATTATATGTGATTAAAAATTACAGTCTGGCCAATAATATGATATCGCTAGTTTAATGTATCAGTTGAATTACTCTGAAAGAAGTTTCGCATCATCCGTGCGTAGTGTTTTTTTTTAAATTAAATTATTGTTTACTGAATTCTTGCCTAAGCGTTTATTCGAAAACAAAATTTATTCTTTTACTTTAGAAAAACATTTGCGTGATTCTCGATGTGCGTTTAAATTTTGCACTGTTTGCATAAATGAAATACAGTGCTCGTTTGTGTTAAAAATATTACACAAAGCCAAAAGACTGTTTCTATTTTTTAGATACCAATGTTAAACTTGCATTTTAACAACGGTGTACGACAAATATTTCAAGGCCAACATGACTTGTTTTTTTAAAGTTATGATAAATAACCACCTACGTGAACAATTTTTTATTTTTTACCATACAATGATATTTCAATGTCATTGTGATTTTTCTCGGGTAACAGGATTTAGGGAGGGATGATTTTGGAATCGCCTATAGCAGCCTGTATATTAATTTAGTTATGCTTGTTAAGCTATTTTTTTGGCGAAAGAGAATTTGACTGAACTTTGAAGTTTATAACGTCAATCAAAAGATCCGTAGCCTTTTGAAATATTTTTAAAAAAATGCGATTTCTACAATAACCGTTAAGCATTCGAAAGACTTTAAATCAATTAGTTAGATAAATTGGGTTATTATAATTTTTAAAAAAACATCCACTGTTGAATTAATAGGTTTGGTTGTACGTCGGTTTGTCGTTAGCTTCGTTTTTAATAATTGTTTAACACTAATTTTTTTTCTCGTTTTAATTTACTTAAATATAAAAAAAATAGATGTACATCGTATAATAATTTTTTTTTAATTCCATCAAAATCTTAAAACTGTACAACCACCGAATGTAAAAATAGGACATTTGTTTAGTATTAGTTTTAGTTATGAAGTTTTAGTGTTACGTATCAGCAGTTTATATAAGTATATATAGTGTCTGAGCACAAAACTTAATAGTATTATTCTGCATAGATCTACATAAAATTGTTTTAATGATTTGATAATAAATGATTGGTGTTTTTGTTAAAATATACGCAATCTGCGAAAACACAGTTTTCCGGCAGTTAAAAAAAAATCTGTAGTGCCGAATTTGTTTTCCGTTTAATATGTTTTGAATACATATGAGTTCTAACTACTGATAAATTTTCAACTTTAAGGTCCTAAAAATACGGCTAAAAACCAAAAAAAAAAAAACAGAAAAACTTAAACCCCCTCTAGGAGGGGGGTAATGGGTTTAATTTAAATTTGATACAACTGACGTGTGCGGGCATACCAAATAAATATTACTTATAAATTTCAACTCGATTCCGACTCTTTTTCTCGAAATTATAGCCAGTAAAAGTTCCAACTTAAAAACTCGTACGGTTTTTTTTTGTTTTTTCAAATTTCGATTGTGAAGAAGTAAGCTTTTTTAACTTTTACCTCCTCAAAGTACCAACTAGATGAAGTTTGTGATTTATAGAGATGCTACTCGAAGGAATTGGTTCAGTATTAAAAAAGTTACAGTGTATACAGCGAAAAAAAAAGCCCACATCAGAGTAAAACCAATACCTATGTCGCTCTGCATCGAAGCTAAAATTCCCGTCAAAATGAATCTCAATCACCCAATCACCGCCAAATCTTAAAAGGTATTTGTTGACAACTAAATAAACATACAGGTAAAAGCCTGATCGCTAGAGTTAGATTTATCTTTCTTATCTAAATTTCAAAAAGGAATGTGTTTTACAATATGTTTTCCTTATTTTACATTTTCAAGCAAAATGGTAGGTTTTATTGTCTGAAAACTAAGCAACAGATGTGTACAGAATGGGCATACAACATTAATAACTTTCTCGAAATACTGTAGTTAACCCTTTTTTTTTTTAATTAAGAAAATCCCGGAGGTTTTGTATCAAACGAATTATGATTTATGTATACACAACTTTTCTTAGGTACAGAGGCCTCATAGAAATCTAAAGGTGTTGTAAGCACGTAGAAAAATAATGTGCACACGATTTGTGCGAATTACAATAACAAAAATTGAATATGACCCATTTTTTCATAGGTAAAAAGGCCTCTTTGAAATCTAAAGGTGTAGTGAATAAGTAGAAAAATAAGTTGCACGTATGTTGTGAAAATAATAAAAAAATAATATTTTTAAACTTAACATTTTTTTTATTGTAATAAATGGATTTTTTTTTAAATTGAGAACTAACCTAATTCAAACGGAATATTTTCATGACCAATTGAATGCTTTTTTTTTTTCATTATTTATAGCATTATAATTTGAGTTGGAAAATTCAAATGGATAAGGCCTAAAAAAATAAAACTGTAGTGGACAAACAGAAAAATATTGTGTACGTTTATTGTTCACAAACCAATTTTTTACTAAAAGCCGCCATCGATCGGACGGCATATCGTAATGTCATTGTATTTTTGATGTGTAAACATCATAACGCGCGGTACGATATTTTGGGTAGAGTAAATTTATGCTAATACCGGAAGTAGGATTGACGGAAGTAGGACTGACGGAGGTGAATTTCGCCGGTAAACGGAAGTAAACATTTCGGATATATGTCCAATGATACTAGGGGTGTATGTTAAGTGACCACATCGGACAATGCCGCACCAAACGCGACAACTTTTTGATAACTAGGCTAGTACCCAAAATATACAATCTGTATATTACCTCGATTGAATCAACACACATATGCATGTAACAGATGTGATTTATTTGTGACAGCTTGTGAAGAAATGACAATGTAAAATATACTAAAAAAATACGCCGAACCAATTTTGGCGGTACTTCTGTTTTTGTCATAAGACGGGCTAAAATCTATTTCAATACAATTTTGTAATATTGTCATCACCTAACGCGACAAGGGTTAAGTGTAAAGTGGTTTTATTTAATAATTTTATTACCGAATAAATTTAGAGTAATGGGGGAATTATAGATAATGAAATATATTTCATACCATAGTATATTAACAAGCTAGTACCTAAGGTGACTAGTAAACATATCAAGTTTTGGGCTAATATCTGGTCTAAAACAATTCATAGGAAATATGACCTGTTAAATTACATTGAATTTATTTTTCAGTTATAGTTTGATCGTTGTAAATACAACATAACTCTTATCTTTAATCTCTCGTCAAATAACAGCGTAACGCTTTTTATGTAACGATTTTTTTCGGTTATGTGCCAGGGCTAATTCCCACCCTCAACCCCATTTCCACCCCCAACCCCATCGCAGTGTCCGTTGAGTCTTTTTCGTTAGTAACACTTTTTTCGGTTATGTGCCAGAGCTAAGACATGAAAATGTCAATAAAAAACGTTTTTGTTGAATATAACTGATGTATTGTACTTGAGTAATAAAATTGTAAATTAAAAGCATGGGCAAGGGCGCAACACTGTACTATAAGATGCTCATTGACCGGAGTTCAAAACTCCGGTTTAATCTGAAAACATTTTTGTTTTTTTCTCTTTTCTTTCATGTAAACATGTCTAAAAATTGTGTAACATTTAAGCTATGCCTATCACACACGCGGAACAACAATAGAAATATGAAGAGCGCCATAAGGCCTATCAGTATGTGTTAACAATACTAAATGGTCAAACGATACACATGCCCGTTTTGTACATTTCCCCAAACCAACATGTACAATCAGTATATAATAGATTATCTCCACTTCTGCCATACACAGAAGAGTCGTCTGGTATTTTTAAAAATAACTATCAAATTCAGCCTTGTTAATCGGTGGAGATTTTAACGTCAACTTTAGTACAGAAGTAGAGAGTCTTATTAAATTTACTTGAAATATATTTTTTTAACGTCCAGATAAATACAGATAGACAAGTTAGTACTACGCAATCAGGCATATTAGACAACATACAGTCTCGTGTGTATGTATCTTATTATAATTAACATAAACCGATAATATTAACGGTATAAAATATTAATCGTTTCTTAATAAAGTTCACTCGTTTTTTTGCCGAATGGCAGTGCCCAGCTATTATACGGTTTTTCATATTATTACAACCGCGGCTATCTGTATTCTTATAAAATGTAATACAAAATTGAATGCAACCGTAGCTAAATGTTTTGGAAATTATTTTAAGGGATAGGTTATGGCTTTTGAATCGTAAACAACTCCTAGTCGCAATTAAAAAAAAGAAAAAATCAATAGTTTTGAGTCATTACGGTTTTGGCTCGACGGTAAGTATGCAAAAGAAAAACAGCGCATCGTAAAAGAAATGCTCCACGTTAGATTGATACACAGTATAGTACTGCTATTTACTCTGCATCGACGAAAACAACCAGAATAACAAGTCATAATATATGTAAAAAATACTTTATATTTATACACATGTGTTAACGCGCAAGGGACACGATAAAAAAATAAAGAAGAAAACAAGTTGCCAATGGTTTTCAAGTTTACCGTAGAAGAAACCGAATAACGAATCGTTGTAAAACAAATAACTCAGTACAAGTCGTGTTCTATATCTTATTTCCCATTATTTCCCATGTGTCGTTTTAATATCTGCGTTAAATAAAAACATAGGTATATTCGGAATAGGGGTTTTATTAGATCATAAATAAAATTTCGTTATATTTTGAAGTTTTGCTGGACGTATCCGCAACAAAAACAACAGGGCGTTTAAAAAAAAGTATTGCTTGTGGTTAAACTTGTAGAAAGAGACTTTGGCTAAATATGAAAAAATCAAGTTTTTTTTATATTGTGCGGTTTTCTTTCTAATGTTTACATAAATAAAAATGTAGTAGTTGTCAATTGATTTCATAGTTTCTACATACATTCATTTTGGCTTTTCGGTTTGATTACAATTCAAACATTGTAACACTAAAAAATGTACCCGAAGAAACGTACAGAAAATTGTTGTTCAAAAAGTTTCCCATTGAATCAATAACACAGTCGTACCATGTTAAACAAATAGTGTACTCTTCGGTAAAATTTTTTTGTGTTCGCGCAGTGAACTGTAGTGTGAATTTTATTGCCATATATAAATTCAGTAAAAACATGTTTTGATCTAAGACTTTTTGCTATAAAACTGCCTATTATTGAGCATAAGAATCATTGTGTAGTAGATTTCAGATAAAGTTGGCAGCCTTATTGAAAGCGAAAAAATAGTAATGATGAAAATAAAATGTTTTCTTTTCTTTTGTATAATATTTTATACTCCAGCAGTTAACTCTTACGAACTTGAGGTAATTATAGTTTTTTCCAACATTTACTTATAAATTATTTTTTTTACATTTCTCTCAGTAAACTAAACGTTTAACATGTATGGTATTCCACTATTGTTAAACCTCTTTGTATATTTATACTTTAAAGGTTATTAAATTACTTTGTCAAAAAATAAAACAAATTGTACATTCAAAAGTTGGGTGTGTTAAAGTTAAAATTTTTTAATAATCGATAACGAATTTTTAAGAAAGTACTTAAAAAATAACCCTCGTTGCACCAACCTCCTTGTTGTTTTTCATATTTTAAATGTCACTAAAACGGAAATATTTCTACATTTTTTTCTATAAAATCTATAAAAGGTAATGCTTACTTTGATTTTTTTTTAATAACTACATAAAACTGTTATCTATTTTTAGGATGGCGTATAATTGTTGCACCTATATTTTTATATTAAAAAATTATAATTTTAATGTACCAAATTATTTAGATAAAAAATTTAAAATATAATTTTTCCTAAGATATATCACAAACATCAAATCCTTGTTAGTCTCATAAAACATTTTCGTAATTTTTTAAATAATGATTTTATATGTCTCTGATATAAGTGTTACCATTAGAGTTGTTTGTATATGTATTTATAAGCAAACCTATTAAGTATATATTTTTAAGTAAAAAAAAAGCTTATCCTTTAGGTTTTTAAAAAAAAATATAATATTTATAATCTTTTAATGTATTATTTTTTTTACCAATGTTAGGAAGTAATGGAGCTATGGGATCAAATAAAAAGTCCCGATAGTGTGTACGCTACATTGGCAAACTTGGAGAATTTCTTAGGTGAGACAGTATATGAAGAATTTCGTAAAACAGATAAATTCAAAATTTTTATGGACCTAGGAGATTCAACGGGTAAATACGATTTTTAACTACAATTTATAATAGTTAAATCATATACGGCTGATCCAACACTCATTTTTTCTGAAAATATGAATATTTTGAATTTTTTTTTCCTTACAAATTTTTTTAAAATATGTTATCGTTTGAATTTTTTATTTTCACTTATCAGTTCATTAGCTTTGACTTTGTAATTTACTACCTTTTCTCTTAATAATTATCATATTTCTTTAGTTTTTTAAGAACCGGTAGCGTATAAAATTCATATATATGTTGGCATTGGCCAATTGGCGATAACATTCTATCAACTGGGAATTTAGTATATAAGATTTTGAAATAATGATAGACAAACGGTTCTTATCTTCGGATTACTTAGATTAAAATTAAATAAAACTACTCGTCTTTGTAGTAACGATTGAAAATATTAAGATATACAGTCAAAAAACTCAATTCTTTATAAAGTCATAACAAATGAACAAACTAATGAAAATTGAAAATTCTAACGCTAACATATTTTTAAATGTGTTGTCTACAAATGTATGTAATTAAAAACAAATGTTAGCATTAAAATAGAAATTTAAAAAAAATCGAACAATTTAGTAAAACGTGTTTTAAAAATATCGGAAAAAAAAATTCTCAAACTATTCATATTTTCAGAGAAAAATCGTGTCTTACGTTAGTTGGATCAACCTGTACACGCACTATAAATTATATAAATATTATATATAATATATACTTTTATACAGTATATATTATACTGTATTATATTATATAGTTAAACTTATTAAAAAAAATAAGGTAATATTTCCATCAACCAATTGAACAAAACTGAATTTCACGTTATTCTAACACTCAAGTTATTGACAACAAAATATTATAATATGTACATAAATTATTGTATTATTTGATCAACATTTTAATTCGCCGTTTTGGCTATGCTGTAAAAAACCCAAAGATTTTTATTGTAGTATTTTTTTGTAATTTTTTATTTATGTTATATTGGTGATTTTCAGATGGTGAATGGAAAATAAACTTCGATAACTTTAAACATTCTTTAGACAAAAACCAGAATATAGAAGTCTTCAGTAAACCGGATGATACCCAAAAAGATGGTGATTATGATAATGATGATGAATGTAACAGCACCTGCGGCTGCGACAATTAAGGTGGTACAACAAGAAGTACCCAAAGAAGATATTTAAAATTATTTAAATGTTTGAAAAAAATTAATAATATAGTCTTAAACTAGTGATATTGTTCAACATAACAATACTACACGGAGTATAATTATAATTATAATTATACTCCGTGTAGTATTTCATTAGACATTGTCATTCAATTCAATAAATAAAATACAAAATATTATATTACGTTGTTATTTATATTATATAAGACCTATGCTAATATAGAAATCGATGCAGCAGTTTAAAAGGTATCATGGACATGAGAAAATAAAAAAAATAGAAACACATCGTTGCAAAAACAGTATCTAGTTCCGCAAACATGGAAAATTTGAGAAATAGGAAAATTTAGTAAATAAAAAGTATAATTGTTTCAACACAGAAATGTTCTTACAAGCATGATGATTACTTTATGGTTTAAACGAGGTGTAGAATACAATGCTTACTTGGATGACATATGAGAAATAAGTTATAAAATGATATAGTCTGTATTAAATATAAATTTTCTTTTTAAACGCATTTTGGGGAATTCTATTAATCCCGATTTTAGGTTTGTTCCAAGAAACCTAAAAAAAAAAAATATTGAACCATAATTTCTCACACGTTACCTAATGTAATAATTTATCTATGATAAACCAATCTTAGACTACCTACATTCAGTGTTAGGTTAGTAATTTCCTTATACAAAAATCATACATATAGTAAATAATGGTTGTAAATGGTAGGCGTGAAATTAATGTTGTTTATGGTGTAGTCACAAAACCAGAGCATTTTTTTGTTTGAGGTTATGTGACGCTCTTTTATAAAAATTATAATAACTATTACAATACACAAACATAAATATCGTTTGTTGGTAATGTTTTTTTCGGTAATTACTAGCTTCGGTGTTAGGTTAAACATTTAAACATCGGCTTGGAGTATTGATCTACAACTGAATTCGCTGTGGTCAATCATTCGCACGACCAAAAGTTAAATGGAAAAAAAACCGTAGATTTTATGTTATTTAAACAAATTATTGTATTTTTGATACGAGTGTACATTTAAATTTTCAGGGATTATTGAAAAAAAAAGCTTCAAAAAGTGCCATTGCGAGTGGAAGTTTTCCTGTCAAATGGTGTTCATAGTTTTTGTTTTCACTTCAAAGATACTAATGAAAACGATTTGCTTATACAGCCAACAATGAATTTAAAACAATTATTGTATTATTATGTCGCATTTAATACGGTATACACTTGAGTAGCGGAATTGCCTATTCGAGACGCCGGCAATGCGAGATGGTATTTTTTAGTAAATTCCATACGGTAGATTTTGGCGCAAAATTGAACGAGTCTTATCAGTTACCGGAATTAAATTTATCTATACGGTTACTACTCAGGTTACTGTGTGAAACCGCTACAGCACCGTTTAAAAGTCTGGTTTTAAATGAGAGATATTTGTAGGTCGTGTACCCGTAAAGTAGTCTCGAAAATAATTTAAAAAAAAAATAAAAAACTTCTCCTTCGGTTCTGCACTACGCAACGGAGGCGTTCTTCTTAGTTTTACTCGTCCGACCGAATGACCTAAGGTTGTATACAATTTGTATATTTAATGCTATCCGTGTGTAAGTATTCAAACTCCTTCTGTTTGGTTGGACAGATTGTTAAGAAATGTATAACAATAGAGAATACCTTACAGTGGATAACAGATACATTAATAAACTAGATTATTAAATATATAAATAAATATATATATATATATATATATATTGGTGATCGGAATCCGAAAATACGGATTATGTATAAAAACGCTATTTAAGCCACTTGAAAATCTTATAAATATTAAATACTATTACAAGATGTGTCCCTTAGTAAAATTTGTTGATAAAAATTTATAAAAAAACTTTTAATTTGGTCTATAAAATGCTTTCGGGTTTCTTATTACAAAAGAAATCCAAAAGCAGTTTATCTTTTTGGGTGTTTTGTTTTATTTTTACATTTTTATTAAAAACAATTAGTTAGGTTACACGGCTTTATATTGTAAAATTATTTAACACTTATGATTTTTAAGTAGCTTAAATAGCGTTTTCTTATGAAAATCCGGATTTTCAGATTCTCATTACTAATATAATATATATATATATATATATATTGTTTTTTACTATGTGATCTCAATTTTTCACAATTTTTTTTATTTTTACCGCCCTCTTATCTTAGTTTTTTTGATGGCAACTTTAGAAACTTAAATGGTAACGTATATATTGTATCAACTTTTTAAATTGAGCATAATGTACTAAAAATCTTGACTGGCCGATAACCAGTTTCGGATAATTATTTTTGATGCTATTCAAGTTTCTAGTTTAGGGCAAGAGGAAAGGTGAAGTGTAGTATTAATTTTATCTGCGCGCATTTCCCAACCGCACTTCCCCTCCCATCATAACTTTTAAACTCTTATAACTTTAAAAATAGTTATCCGAAACTGGTTATCGACCAGTCAAAATGTTTAGTACATTGTTCTCAATTGAAAAAACTAATAAAATATATACGTTACAATTTAAGTTTTGAAAGTTAGTTTAAAGTTTATTATTAAGATATAATTTTAACATACAATTTTTCCTACGAGTAAAAGCCATTTCGTTTGTACAAGAAAAAAAATTTAGCCATGAGATTAACTTTGGAGTTTATAGAAAATACGGTACATTTTTTATATAGCCTTTGAGCTATAAGGGGGACTATTCTAGATACTTGGGGGGAAAAGCCAAGGGGATGGAGACCTCCTTCCCAGCTAGTATACATATTTTGTAAAAAAAAAAATTAAACAAAGTAAAACGGGTAAGCGCAATAAAAACCGTGGTGCTTATAGCGTAAATGAGTATAACTTATTGAAAAAAAAAAATCTCAAAAATATTCACTAGAACAAAGGTTATGTAGAGGCATTGTAGAGAATCATTTTTAAGTTCCTAGGAAGTTTTCCGCAAAGGACTTTATTTTGAATATTTTCAAGTTAGTTATTATCGGACAAGAGAAGTATAGAGGCATTCGTAGGTGTACGGATCGTTGAATTCTGAGCAATTACGTTTAATCATACCAAATAAGGATGTGTAAACTATACTAAATGGTCAAACAATACACATGCCTATTGTGTACATTTTTCCAAACCAACATATACAATCAGTAATATCCACTTCTGCCATACACAGAAGAGTCGTTTGGTATTTTTAAAAATAACTATCAAATTCAGCCTTGGTTAATTGGTGGAGATTTTAACGTCAACTTCAGTACAGAAGTAGAGAGTCTTATTAAATTTACTTGAAATATATTTTTAACGTCCAAGTAAATTCAGATAGACAAGTTAGTACTACGCAATCAGGCATATTAGACAACATACAGTCTCGTGTGTATGTATCTTATTATAGTTAACATAAACCGATAATATTAACGGTATAAAATATTAATCGTTTCTTAATAAAGTTCACTCGTTTTTTTGCCGAATGGCAGTGCCCAGCTATTATACGGTTTTTCATATTATTACAACCACGGCTATCTGTATTATTATAAAATATAATACAAAATTGAATGCAACCGTAGCTAAATGTTTTGGAAATTATTTTAAGGGATAGGTTATGGCTTTTGAATCGTAAGCAACTCCTAGTCGCAATTAAAAAAAATAAAAAGTCAATAGTTTTGAGTCATTACGGTTTTGGCTCGACGGTAAGTATGCAAAAGAAAAACAGCGCATCGTAAAAGAAATGCTCCACGTTAGATTGATACACAGTATAAGTACTGCTATTTACTCTGCATCGACGAAAACAACCAGAATAACAATTCATAATATATGTAAAAAATACTTTATATTTATACACATGTGTTACACGCGCAAGGGACACGATAAAAAAATAAAGAAGAAAACAAGTTGCCTATTGTTTTCAAGTTTACCGTAGAAGAAACCGAATAACGAATCGTTGTAAAACAAATAACTCAGTACACGTTGTGTTCTAAATCTTATTTCCCATTATTTCCCATACGTCGTTTTAATATCTGCGTTAAATCAAAACATAGGTATATTCGGAATAGGGTTTTTATTAGATCATAAATAAAATTTCGTTATATTTTGAAGTTTTGCTGGACTTATCCGCAACAAAAACAACAGGGCGTTTAAAAATAGTATTGCTTGTGGTTAAACTTGTAGAAAGAGACTTTGGCTAAATATGAAAAAATCAAGTTTTTTTTATATTGTGCGGTTTTCTTTCTAATGTTTACATAAATAAAAATGTAGTAGTTGTCAATTGATTTCATAGTTTCTACATAAATTCATTTTGGCTTTTCGGTTGGATTGCAATTCAAACATTGTAACACTAAAAAATGTACCCGAGGAAACGTACAGAAAATTGTTGTTAAAAAAGTTTCCCATTGAATCAATAACACAGTCGTGCCGTGTTAAACAATAAGTCCACTCTTCGGTAGAATTTTTTTGTGTTTGCGCAGTGAGCTATAGTGTAAATTTCTTTGACATATATAAATTCAGTAAAAACATGTTTTGATCTAAAACTTTTTGCTATAAAATTGCCTATTATTGAGCATAAAAATCATTGTGTAGTAGATTTTAGATAAAGTTGGTAGCCTTATTGAAAGTGAAAAAATAGTAATGATGAATATAAAATGTTTTCTTTTCTTTTGTATAATTTTTTATACTCCAGCAGTTAACTCCTTCACATTTGAGGTAATTATAGTTTTTTCCATCATTTACTTATAAATTATTTTTTTCACATTGCTTACAGTAAACTAAACGTTTAACATGTACAGTATTCCACTATTGTTAAATCTCTTTGTATATTTATACTTTAAAGGTTATTAAATTACTTTGTCAAAAAATAAAACAAATTGTACATTCAAAAGTAGGGTGTGTTAAAGTTAAAATTGTTTAATAATCAATAACGAATTTTTAAGGAAGTACTTAAAAAATAACCCTCGTTGCACCAACCTCCTTGTTGTTTTTCATATTTTAAATGTCACTAAAACGGAAATATATCTACATTATTTCAACCTTTTAATTATTATTTACCAGTCAAAATACTTTTGGTATTATTTTTTTTTAATAACTACATAATACTGTTATCTATTTGTAGGAAGGCCTATAATTGTTGCACTTATATTTTTATATTAAAAAATTATAATATTAATCTACTAAATTATTTAGATAAAAAAGTTAAAATATAATTTTTTTTATATTATTACAAACATCAAATCCTTGTTAGTCTCATAAAACATTTTCATAATTTTTTAAATAATGATTTTATATGTCTCTGATATAAGTGTTATTAAAGTTGTTTGTATATGTATTTATAATCAAATTTATTAAGTATATATTTTCATGTAAAAAAAAGCTTATCCTTTAAGTTTAAAAAAAAAATATGATGATATATATAATCTTTTAATGTATTACTTTTGTTTTACCAATGTTAGAATATATTGGATCTATGGGGTCAAATAAGATCTCCCGATAAAGAATACGTGACATTGGATAACTTGGAGGTATTCTTTGGTAAAGAATTATACGAAAAATTTCGTAATTCAGAAAAATTCGAACATTTTTTGAAACTCGGAGATGGAACGGGTAAATGTGATTTTTTACTACATTTTATAATAGTTAAATCATATACAGGCTGATCCAACTAACTAATTTTCTCTGAAAATATGAGTATTTTTCCTTTCAAAAAATTAAAAAATATGTTATCGTTTGAATTTTTTATTTTCTCTTATCAGTTCATTAGCTTTGACTTTGTAATTTACTACCTTTTCTCTTAATAATTATCATATATCTTCGGTTTTCGAAAACCGGTATCACATAAAATTATGTATGTTTATGTTGGCATTGTCCAATTGGCGATAACATTAAAAAAACTAGGAATTCACTATAAAAGATTTTGAAATAATGATAGACAAACGGTTTTTATTTACAAATTACTTAGATTATAGGTTATTTATTATAACTGATTATGATTTAGAGTACGGTAACACGTCAAATTATTTTTATGCTATTTAATAAAACTACTCGTCTTTGTAGTAGCGATCGAAAATATTAAGAAATTCAGTCAAAAAATTAAATCTTTATAAAGTCATAACAAATTATTGAAAATTGAAAATTCTAACGCTAACATATTTTTAAATGTATTGTCTACAAATGTATGTAATTAAAAACATATGTAACTATTTAAAAAAAAACAAAAACCCTTCTTTTTGGCTTATGAGGATTGCTGGTAAAAATGTTAAAAAAATCGAACTATTTAGTAAAACGTGTATCTAAATGTTTAGGAAAAAAAAAAATTCTCTAACTATTCATATTTTCAGAGAAAACCCGTGTCTTACGTTAGTTGGATCATATATTATAATATGAACATATATAATATGTATGTATATACATTATAATTAAACTTATTTAAAAAGTAACTTGATATGTCCAACAACCAATTGAACAAAACTGAATTTCACATTACGTTATTCTAACACTCAAGTTATTGACAACAAAATATTATAATATGTACATAAATTATTATATTATTTGTCTAAATATATTTTAATTCGCCGTTTTGGCTATGCTGTAAATAACCCAAAGATTTTTACTGTAGTATTTTTTTGTAATTTTTTATTTATATTATATTGGTGATTTGCAGATGGTGAATGGAAATTAAACTTCGATAACTTTAGATATTCTTTAGACACAAACGGACAAAAGGATGTCATCCATATACCTTCTGACGATTCAAAAGATGGTGGTGAAAGCAGCGTCAACAAATAAGGTGCTACAACAAGAAGTACCCAAAGAAAAAATTTAAAATTATTAAAATGTTTGAAAACAAATTAACAATATAGTCATAAACTAGTTATATTGTTCAACATAATAATATTAAACGAAATAATTATAATTATAATAATACTCCGTGTAGTACTTCTTTAGACATTGTCATTCAATTCAATAAATAAAATACAAAATTATATATTATGTTGTTATTTATATTATATAAGACCTATGCTAATATAGAAATATTTCCAGCGGTATAAAAGGTATCATGGACATGAGAAAATAAAAAAAATAGAAACACATCGTTGCAAAAAAGGTATCTAGTTCCGCAAACATGGAAAATTTGAGAAATAGGAAAATTTAGTAAATAAAAAGTATAATTTTTTCAACACATTAATGTTCTGAGTACATTATGGTGTAAACAAGGTGTAGAATACAATGCTTACTTGGATGACATATGAGAAGTAAGTTACAAAATATGTAGATTGTAGTTACATAATAAACAGTGGAGTCTTGGCCCGATAATAATGTGCCTTGTGGGAGGTATGGCCTCAGGCAATTGTTTATTTTTTTTTTCAGCTATCTTGAAATGCTTTGCATCTTCTGTACTTTGGCGATGAGTGTGGAAATGTTTGAATTTAAGTTTAATCCAAACCGATGTGTATATTTGGCGCCGGTGTCATTGTGGATGTATTGTAATTGTTGACATAACCTAACCTTTTTAGGCAAATCTTGAGAAATTTGTTTTGACTGAGCGTGCATAGGTAATTATCAGCCGAATAATAGACGTGTACAGTATAGTGTGATGTAATTTTGTTGATCTCAGTTACGAGACTCGTTAGATCTGCTTGTAGGATTTCCAAAGCCATCGGTGAGACTTTCCATTAAGGGGACCGATTAAATTCAGTCTGTTTTTAGGGAAATATTTAAGAAAAAAAAGATTTTAATAAACTTCGACCATGTCAATTAATTGACCGTTTAACTTAGATAAGCTTCGAGGTATTATTTTTTTAAATATAAACAATATTTCTTACGAGTAAAAGCCATTTTAATTTATTCTAGAGCAAAAAGCCAGACAAAATGTCGACTACATAGAATGGGTCTACCCCCCCCCCCACAGAAATTGTTGATAATTTTCCCTTGAAACAATTAAAATATTATTAAAAAAAAACAGTAAAGTGGGGTCGGGGCATATTGGGGACGGAGTATAGTTGGGTCAGGGCATAGAATGATTTGTGTAGATTTGGCGTAGAAAAAAAGTGAAGTTTATTGATTTAAGACATTCCATTATTATAGTTCTGGAATAATTGTGATTGCTCCCTGATATGCTCTGAGCTTAAAAAAATATATATATATATATATTACATATTACATTTTGATAATATATGACTAATATTATATTAAATTAATTTTTAAGCAAAGCATATTTGTTTTGAAAAAAAGTGGGATTAATTGATCTTTTTCCTTGAAAGTGGCTGAACATTTTTCTTTATTTGTTTTTTTTCCTAACCGAGGTTTAGGAATTAAAATTAGACTTAAAGTTGATGTCGCCAAGGTATACTGTATATTGTAAATCTATTACAAGTAAAAATGGTTTTATACATTGTATTCGAACAGAAAAATAATTTGCAGGGACAAAAAATACCGTGTAAAATTGAAAACAACAATTCGCAAAAAGTTATAAAAACTAATAGTACCGACCTATACCGATGGAACAAAAAAAAAATAAGTTGTTTTTCAGTGAAATATTTTCGCATATGAAATATTTGTACAAATAAGAACAGTTACAACGAAAATATTGACACATTTCCTAGCATAGGTATAATACATAGTATAGCTATGTATACTAGTATACTAGCCATATACATACACATTCTAAAGCGGTTAACGTCGTGTTGGTAAATTGTTCCATATACTCAAAATCGGTTTTGAAAACTATTACCGTGAAATTCAAATATGAATTGTGTTCAAAACCCTGTTTGTGAAAACATAGCTTAGATACATCATCGAAGGCGATTTTTCCCACACAAATCTGTAGGTGTAATTAAGGGAGGGAGAGTCCATCTCTAGAATACCCTGCCTAGTAGCTGAAATGCTACATAAAAAAATGTACCGTATTTTCTATAAACTGAAAATTATTTTTAAAAAATGTTTTACTTTTTAGCGGTTTTCGTACGTCACAAAAAAAGGTTATGATACAAATAGATATTTTGAAGTGAAAATAATATATTGACAAACTTGATTGAACAAGTATTGGGAACAGCATGCCTACTTATTAGATATTGAAGTAAATGCTCTTAAGTCAGAATTTATGGTAGCCAAAAACTGTTGTAAAAATTATAAATTTGATTCCAGTGAGTAGGTTTTGACCCATCTTATGGGGGTTGAAGTGACCTGTTCGTTGGACATTTATAAGGCCTAAACGTCTGTCACAATTACACCAACTCAGGATGGTTAGATTTAAATTCTGAAAAAAATATTTGAATTAATCGGCCACTTTTCTAGGTTAATGTAGAAATCGACTAATGATTTCATATAATACTGCGTTTAAATCCTATTTTATTTGCTCAAATTTGTCTTTGTGATGTAAATGAAACAGTTATTCGACAATCGACTTCCATAATATAACATGCATTCATGCATTCAATACCTTCAAGGTAGTCGTTGAGCAATTGATATTTCCTAATTTGTATAATCCACATTATTATCCAAACATTTATATTCATTTATAAATATTCCATAAGAGATGGAAAGTATTCTGTAAGTATTAAAATATAACTTTTTTTCTATACATTTATAAAACTAAATTCAGAATACTGACAATTGCCCTACAATTTTAATTGCTCAAGTAAAAAACGCACGGACCCAAAATATAATAAACCTGATGAAAAATCTGAGTACATCTACCATTAAGGAGCTTTTTTATGTGTACTATTATGACTCATATGTTTTTTTCATACCGATACGAATTTAAGGTAAATAAAACGCAAAAAAAAAACTAGCCGTGTGTTGTTTACGCATTTATAACATACAACGAAAATTCAGAGCATAAAATAAAACCTTACATATTATGGCTTAGAAACCCAAATTTGGGCCTCAAAGAGCAATCCAGTGATCACAGATAAAAAACAAATATCGAAAAGAGCATTGTAACTAACGACAATTATGTGCTTAATAAATAAATTTTTAATGATTTTGGTTACATTTTTGTTTTAAATGTATTCACTTTTCGTTATCTCTGGTGAAACCAGTTGACATTGACTATTTAATAAAAAAAAAAACCAATTAAACAATTTTTGGTCGTTAGATAAAACCATTTTTTTCTATAATGGAATCTATTATGTAAGAGTGACTAAAGAATTAAATGGTTGATTTATGGTTATAAATCAACGACAAGTGAATTCTCTCAGTTGGCTAGTTGTACATTCACTGATTACATACTTAACATACTACAATACATTAATATGACAATTACACTTGAGGTTTTACACATTAAAGTACTCGCTTCCACAAGGAGTTGAACAAAAGTAAAAAATAAAGCAGAGTTTAAACATTATGTTATATTTATAAATTAGTCACAAATATGAAATAGGTTCTCTCTATATAAATGTACTATTATAATAACCCATATATCGTTGTTAACAATATAATGAATAATTTTCATTGTCTATTTACTCACTCACACACAGTAACCTGGAAATTGACTACGGTAAAAGTGTAATTTTCCCCTTTTTTCTGGGGGGGTTTTCCTTAATGTAAAAAAATCAGTTTGATAACAGTTTTATTTTTGAGGAAATTGTATATGTTATAGTTCTATTCTACATGATATACCTTCGGTCTAATTTTATCGACCTAAACCCTTAAAAGTTTGCTTCGAAAAGTGAAATAAAGAAAAAAATGCTATCTCTTCTATTGGAAACTGTTTAAATTCCACACGAATTTGGAATTAATTTGACTTGTTAGTTGTTGAATCTTAAAATTGCGCCAAATAAGTTTTAAAAACGTTCAGCCTTTTTCCCAGGAGGAGGGAGGGTTATTGGAATTTCGGGGTTTTCCGTGTGTAATTTTGTTGGTAAAACTTTGTTGGGTCATAATAAATCGAAAATATTTTCGAAAAGCGTACAATTTCGGCACGTGTGCACACATGAGAATGTTTTAGTCATTTTTTTTTTGCCATCCTTTAATGGTTATAAATTTTAAGCAGAAAAATACATCGATCGAACGATAAAAACAATACATACAAAATTGTCGATGTTTGAATTACAAATTTATTTTTGTGCACATCTTAGTGTTAATTTTTACGTCGAAAAGTCGAAGGTCATAGCAAATAGTCAAAAGTTAAAAATGTTATCTAATCGGATATACTATTTACATACGATTTATAGCCTAAACTTAAGTATGGCTATCGACGGATATTCTCAAAGGAAAAATACATTACAATTTGGGTTGGGATTCGAATTGCACCGAGCCGACTGAATGTGATAAAATCACTTTTTCGAAAATCAATTAAAACCTTAAACTGGTGTTTGAGCTCTTAAAACTTACTGAGGCCACTCTAAGGAGTATCCATCAAAATATTGGCATGATTTGATACATTTTTTTTTTTTTAAGATTTAACATGTTATGTGTACATAAGAGTTATAGCTCCAGACAACATTTCAACTAAAAGGTCCTAAAAACCCCAAAAAACAACTTGCGTCCCGCCGCAAGGGGGTGGGAAATGGGACTAACTTAAATTTGAATCTCAAGTAAATATTCCTCTTTAGAAATTTCAACTAGATTCGACCATTTTTCTCAAAATTATAGCCAGTAAAAGTAAAATCTTTAAAACTTGTATGGTTTTTTGTTTGTTTTTTTTTTTTTAAATTTAACTGTGAAGAAGTGAACTTTTTCAATTTTTACACCATTAAAGTTGTCAACTAGATAACATTTGCGATTTATAGAGTTGCTACTTGAAGGAATTGGTCCAGTTAAAAAAAGTTTTACAATGCATATACAGACACAAAAAAAACCTACATCATAATGCAAATAAATTTCAGATGTCAGCTGTTGACCCTTACTCATTGCAACCTACACACATACAACCGTATAAACGAAAATTCCTCCTAAATACTAAGGAAAAATAACTTTTTTTTTTTTAGTTAGTCAAAATTTGACTCTTGCTATATTCAATCTCGAAAGTCTTTTCATATGCTTCTAATCGCCAGTAGTTAGAACCACGTGTCTTAAAATATTACTGAGTTATGCTTAATTTAAAAAAAAAATAGTCTGTCTTGTAGTGTTATTTAATGAAGTACACTAACCAAAAAATACTTGTTTTCGCCGAGATGTACCCACCTTTCTTGTGCAGTCATAAAAACAAATGTTTTGAACCTGTCTAAAAATTATGCTCATATATATTTTTATGTCAGACAATAATTGGATAGTTATCACTGTAATTATTTTCTGTGAATTTCTGGCAAAACGTAAGGAATTTAATTTAAAGTTATGAAAATATAAAAAAAAAACTATAATTAGTATCACTTTGTCCAAATTTTTTTTTTTTTTTTATTTGAAAATCAAACAAAGCAAATACTTTTACTTTTAAAATGTCTATAGTGTTTAAAAAAAGTACTTAAATAGCAACAGTTGTGATAAAAAATAATTAGGATTAAAGGAAAGAAAACCGGAAGAGTTTAAGACAAAAGCATTATTCCAGTCACTAAAGCTCATTCACATATCAAAAACAGTTCAAACTAATCACAAATATAATTGCTGGTTAATAAAATCACTTTGTAAAAAACGCATAAAATTGTAAACTAAAATTGTAAATTGAATCGCCGAAACTTGAAAACGTTATCGAATCGGATACACTATTAACATACCATTTGCGCACATAGATATTGTATTATTGTACGACTACTGCCTGTAATAGTCCGTAAAACAAATTATAACCTAACCTTAAGTATGGCTATCATTTAAAAGCCACTAAAATTGGGGTCGGGACTTAAGTTGGACCGAACTGACTGAATGTGATAAAATCACTTTTAAAAAATGTCATTAAAACCTAAAACTTATGGCGGGGCACTCAAAACATACTGAGACCACTCTGAATAGTATCCGTTGAAATAATGGCATGATTTTTATAATTTTTTTTAAACATTTAACATCTGCGAAAAACAGTTTTTGGCAATTAAAACAAATGTACTCCCGAATTTTTTTATTCGTCTAATATGTTATGGATACATCATATTATGAGTTCTGACTCCTGAAAATTGTTTTCAAGGTCTAATAATTACGGCTAAAAACACAAAAAAACTTTGCACCTCTAAAAACGTAGCAGCCTATACAGACAAAAACAAACCTGCACCATAATGCAAATATATTTCGGATACTAGCTGTTGATTGTTGATTCACCCTTACTCATTGCAACCTACAAACCTACTACCATAACATCGTTATTCCCCCTTTAGTTTGGTTTTTCCCCAATAAAACAAAGCTTCACTGCGGATTTTTAAGTACATTTTTTGTGCCCCATTCTAGAAAAAACTCATGGTATACTAAGTAAACACAACTTTTTTTTTTTTTTTAATAAGTAAAAACTTTACTATAGCTATAATCGATCTCGAAATTCTTTTCATATTCTTCTAAACGCCAGTAGTTAGAACCGCGTGTCTTAAAAATGTACTGACTTATACTAATTTAAAAAAAAAAAACAGTACATATTGGAAAAACAATTTATAAACGCTATCACTGTGTCTTGATTTAGAATGTGTGATGAAGTTTTTTTGCGGTTTGACAATCAAACGAAGCAAATACTGTTAATTTTAAAATGTCGATAGTGTTTTAAAAAAGTATTTAAACAGCGAAAAGTTGTGAACAAAAATAATTAGGATTAAAGGAAAGATAAACCGGAAGAAGTTAAAGACGAAAAGCAATTCCGCCTGCCGTCCTGCCAGTCAACAATCCAATTTTGCGGATAACACGAAAAAGCGCATGTAAATGTGACATTGCAGCCGATAGTATATTTTATATACGTAGAAATATGAAATAGGTATTAATAAAAGCACTGTAAAGACAATAATATACTTAAAATTAACCTATAATTATTGCATACAATTAGTGCCAATCATGTCGCACCTTTGGAGCAAGACTGCCACAACTGAAAAATTAAAGTTTTGAGGAAATACAAGTAAAAGATTGAACTTGCTCCCAAATGGTTAATTTTAACTTTGAAAGCTTAAATGTAATACTTTTCAGTTATTCTTTTGTTGCCCGAAGCTTGTTATTTTAATTTCAAGCTACTTAGTTGAATCTCAGCCATACACCACAATTTGAGGTTACGGCTATTTAGCAATAGGTTTTAACAAGCCAAACTGCCAAATTTGTTTGTTGTGCCAGTTTACCATTTTAAATATTTTATAAGCCTTAATGAGAAATGTGGCAATTTTGTTTTCCTTTTTAGATAATTAATATGTTGCTACAAGATAAAATGTGGCAGTTTGTTATTATTTCACCAGTGCCATCTGGTTAAGAATTATCATCAAGTTGACAGTTAAAACGCCTCAAATCGAAATAAGACAGTCTTGATTTATTATGCTTAAGTATTAAAAACTGTAGCAGTATATATTTTTTTTTAATCGAAAAAACCAAGAAATTTATTACAGAAACGTTGGTTGGGTTAAACGTCAATTCATGTCTGGCCGGACACGAGGGCATTTGCTCTCTTGACCCTTTTTTTTTCATCTACCTATTAAATTATGATAAAGACAATTTTGATCTGATATTCCATTACATAAAAAAAGGAAATGTAGATAATACATTTTAAGTCTAAAAGAACTTTTTAGACCCTTAGGAAAAGTTTTATGCCTTTGCTATATTCGTTTCTTATGACTACATTTTGACATCGATAAAGAAAACAAATATGATAAATCGTTGTAAAGCAAACACCCAATAGTAATACACGTGTACCTTCGAGTATATTACAAAAACATGTTTTTCTACTATTTTCGATAAATCAAAATACACTAGAAAATTGATTGATTCATTAAGGACAGCACACTAGTTTTCTCTTAAAATAATAGCATTTTTGTAGCTTTTATAATAATTGGAGACACTTAAGTTGGTGTTATTTTACAATATTATAAAACTATTACTAAACATGTACCTTTTATATATATTTTTTTCCCATCTCAGTATTTTTACAGAAGCGTAGTTCTAGCAGAAAAAATAATATTTCACTCCACCCTTCCTCCCGTCCTAAATTTTAATGATTATTAACTCCCAAAGTAATTAGCCAAAACTGGTTATCGACCGGTATACTATTCAGAAAATAATTCTCAGTTTAAATAGTAAATTAAATATGTACACAAACTACTACTTAAGTTTTTAAAAGTTGATAGGCTTATGGAAAATAATAAAAAAAAGGTTAATGTTTAGTACTTTTATGATACCCAAAAATGTTTTCAAAAAAGAAATACTACAAAATTGCAATTATTCTAAAGCGTACTCATTTCATCTTTAAACCATGGCGAAAACATTCGGTTTGAGTTCAATAAAAGTTTTGGTATCAGTTTTAAAAATACCCATTGCTGCTTCGTGTTTCGCCCAATTTGAAAATATTTAAAACGGCAGAGACCATAACAAATTAGAGGTTCCGTTTAAGGTCAATACGAACCAAAAGGTCATTAATAATAAGACCATTGTATAGTTGTATAAATTATTTTAATAATTGTTGGAGAGTGAGGATTTTGTATAATTTTGCACATTAGCGCATGTGTTTCAAAAGCTTCACCGAGTTCAAAAGTAAATAAAGATTTATATGTACGATTTTCTATGGAAGTATTATTTATCGAATTCTCGCCTAAGCATTAACTCGAAAACACAATTTTTTTTACTATAGAAAAACACTTGGGTTGTTCGATGTGCGTTCCCATATCAACTGTTTGCATAAATTGAAATATACAAATCGACAAATTCTAGGTCTTAAGAAATTCATGGCCAGCCCGACTTATTGACGATTTTCTAGAAAAAAAAAAACAATTTACGTGAATTTTTTTTGGATTTTTTTAATACAATGTTATTTCAAGGTCATTGTAATTTTCCTCTCTTCGGTAAGAGGATTTTAGTGAAGGGTGATTTTGCAATATCTTATAGCAACTTGTATGAATAATACATTTATACATTTATGTTAATCTATTTTTTGTTTTTTAGTAAAATAGAATTTGATCGGACTTAGAAGTTTATGATATAATTTAAAAGAGCCGTAGTCTTTTAATAAGTTTGATTATTATTGTTTTTATTTTTATAATACATAAATAGTCGAGTTTGCATTAATCGAAGTAGTTGTTCAGACTTAAACGCCAAAACAGTTCACCAAACTGCCATAATCTACTATGCAAGGTTTCACTCTAAACTCAATGGTCATCCGAACCAACTCGTTTACAACCTCTCTACTAGTGAACACAATATTATGATACCGACCGTTGGGTCCTAACCTAACCAACCGACAGTTATTGGCGTCTGTTCGTTTCTCACATCTGGTACACCATGTTTGTAATTGGTCCAGTATTAAAAAAGTTACAGTGTAAAAGAGATAAAAGCCCACATCAGAGTAAAACCAATACCTTCGCCGCTCTGCATCGAAGCTAAATCGTTTTTCTGGATTTTTATGTAAAAGGCTTCAAAAGTGGTCAAACTATATGTTTTTGGGGTCGGTGATTACGAATTTATTATCAGTTTTCAATTTCACTCAGCCAAAAAAAACTTCAGTAAAAAAAAATTTAATTTGTGTAAACTAATAGACAAAAGTGGTACTTGAGCACAAAACTTAATAGTATCATTCTGCATAAATATACATACAATTGTTTTAATGATTTGATACATTTTTTTTTAAGATTTTATGGGTTTTTGTTAAAATGTACGCAATCTGCGAAAAACACAGTTTTCCGGAAATAAAAGAAAAACTGTAGTGCCGAATTTGTTTTCCGTTTAATATGTTTTGAATACATATGAGTTCTAACTACTGATAAATTTTCAACTTAAAGGTCTTAAAACTACGGCAATAATTTTAGCTATAATAATACTCCGCTTCATAAGACATTGTCACACAGTTCAATAAAAATGATCCGAAATATTATTTTTTTTTGTTTTTGTTTATAGTACCGTAATACCTATACTAGTATAATTCAAATACTGATGTATCAAAAGAATTATGATTTATGTATACACAACTTTTCTTAGGTATAGAGACCACATAGAAATCTAAAAGTGTAGTAAACACATGGAAAAATAATGTGCACACGATTTGTGCGAATTACAATAACAAAAATTGAATATGACCCATTTTTTCATAGGTACAGAGGCCTCTTAGAAATCTAAAGGTGTAGTGAATAGTAGAAAAATAAGTTGCACGTATGTTGTGGAAAATGATAACAAAACATATTATTAAGCTTAACTCAAAATATTATCCAGGTTACTCATCCACAATAATGTTTCGATTTAAAAAAACAGATATTATAATGCTTAAATACATTTTATGAAAACCATACCAAACTTGGCAATGTTGTTTTTTTTGTAGCGTTATTTTTTTTGATAATTTTTTTTTTTATTGTAATAAATGGATTTTATTTAAAACTGAGATTTAACCTAATTCAAACGTAATATTTTTATAATTTGAGTTGGAAAATTCAAAGTGATAAAACTGTAGTAGACAAACAGAAATATATTGTGTACGTTTATTATTCACAAAGCAATATTTTTACTAAAAGTCTCCATCGATTCGGCGGGATATCGTATTGTTATTGTATTTTTGATGTGTAAACATCATAACGCGCGGTACGATATTTTGGGTAGGAGTAAATTTGAGCAAATACCGGAAGTAGGTAACGGAAGTAGGACTGACGGAGGTAAATTTCACCGGTAAACGGAAGTAAACATTTCGGATATATGTCCAATGATACTAGGGGTGTATGTTAAGTGACCACATCAGACAATGCCGCACCAAACGCGACAACTTTTTGATAACTAGGGTAGTACCCAAAATGTACAATCTGTATGTTACCTCGATTGAAACAACACAGATATGCATGTGACAGATGTGATTTATTTGTGACAGCTTGTGAAGAAATGACAATGTGAAATATACTAAAAAAAATACGCCGATTCAATTTTGGCGGTACTTCTGTTTTTGTCATAAGACGGGCTAAAATGTATTTCAATACAATTTTGTAATATTGTCATCACCTAACGCGACAAGGGTTAAGTGTAAAGTGGTTTTATTCAATAATTTGATTACCGAATAAATTTAGAGTAGTGGTGGAATTATAGATAATGGAATATATTTCATACAATAGTATATTAACAAGCTAGTATCTAAGGTAGCTAGTAAACATATCAAGTTTTGGGCTAATATCTGGTCTAAAACAATTCATAGGAAATATGACCTGATAAATTACATTGAATTTATTTTTCAGTTATAATTTGATCGTAGTGAATACAACATATCTCTTATCTCTAATCTCTTATCAGATAACAGCGTAACGCTTTTTTCGGTTATGTGCCAAAGCAAACCACCCCCACCCCAACCCCATTCTCACCCCCTACCCATCTCTCACCCCCAACCCCATCTCTGTGTTCGTAACGCTTGTTTTGTTACTAACAATTTTTTTGGTTATGTGCCAGAGCTAATCCTCACCCTCAAACCCATTTCCACCCCAACCCTATATCGGTGTCCGTTACGCCTTTTTCGTTAGTAATTTTCGTTATAATAATGTTGTATAATATTAACGATATCATATATTAATCGTTTCTCAAAAAAGTTCTCGCATATGATAAGTTCGGCTCTATTTTTAAATTGTTTTTTTTTTTTTTGTAGAACCCGAAATAAGAAGTTAACACATAACTTTTGTGTGTACTTTTCGCGGCTCACTCGGTATTTTGCTGGATGGCATTGCCCAACTGTTATATGGTTTTTCATATTATTACAACCACCGCTAAAACAGCGCTTCGTAAAAGAAATGCCTTTCGTTCTATTGATACAGAACTGCTATATACTCTGCAAGCGACGAAAACAGCCAGAATAACAAGTCATAGTATAGGTAAAAAAATACCTTATATTAATACACATGTGTTACATGCACAAGGGACGCGATAAAAAAATAAAGAAAAATGGTTTTCAAGTTTATTGTGCATGTAAAGTCACCACTTTGAATATATAGCGAACACGTATGAGTTAAAATCACTATTAAGTTTTTGCACCGTTGAAGAAAGAAAATAACAAATCGTCGTTAGACAAATAACTTCGTCTTAATAATGTCGTGTTCTAAAACTTATTTCCCAAACCTGTTATTTCGATATCTCCAATAAATCAATATATATATATATTAGGAATAGCGGTTTTGACTTTTTGCTATAAAACTGCCTATTATTGAGCATAAGAATCATTGTGTTAGTAGATTTCAGATAAAGTTGGTAGCCTTATTGAAAGCGAAAAAATAGTAATGACGAATGATAAAATATTTTATTTTATTGTGTATAATATTTTATACTCCAACAGTTAACTCTATCACAGAAAAGGTAAATATAGTTTTTTCCAATAATTACTTAGGTTATGCTAAACTTTTGACTTATCGATAACGATTTTTTAATAAATACTTCAAGAATTATAAGCGGTAATGAAATATTAAAACATATTACTCGTTGCATTAACCTCCTTGTTCTTTTTCATTTAAACCTATTAATTATTATTTACCAGTCAACATATTCAGAAAAATCTATAAATGGTAATGATTATTTTTTTTAATAAATAAATAATTTTGTTATCTATTTGTAGGAAGGTTATAATTGTTGCACCTATAAAAATTGTATGTATTTTTTTTGCCCCTCCCTTCCATAAAATAAGAAAAACTTGGGTTAAGATAGGACGGACAAAATCTGTTTCACAGTGTTGCGAAAATCAAACCAGATAACTCTGTTTTCATGTTTGACGCCTTCTAGCAGTTAAACAATGGATTCTTCATAAAATACAATAGTAAAAATAATTCTTTAAATCTTTTTTTTTGTTCATTTTTGTATAAAAAAAAAAACAATTAATCAATCAAATTATTTAGGTAAAAAAGTTAAAATTTAATTTTTCCTAAGATATATTACAAACATCAAATCCTTGTTAGGCTCATAAAACATTTTCATGATATTTTTAAACAATGATTTTATGTACAGGGTGATCCACTTATCGTGAACCACTCGCCATCTCATAGGGTTTAATAAGAAGTACAACATTGTTTTATACAATGTGATCTTAATTTTTCACAATTTTTTTTTTACCCCCTCTCCCAACTTATTGTTTTTTTATAGCAATTTTTGAAACTTAAACGGTAACTTAAATATTTTATGAACTTTTTAAATTGATAATAATGTACTAAAGATTGTGATTGGTCGATAAGCAGTTTCGGATAATTATTTTTGAAGTTATTGGAGTTTCAAATTTAGGGCAGGAGGAACGGTGGAGTGTAGTATTATTTTTACCTGCGCGCAATTTCCAACCGCACTTCCCTTCCCATTCTAACTTTAAAAAAATTTATCTGAAACTAGTCAACATTTTTAGTATTTTATTCTCAATTTAAAAAGTTAATAAAATATTGTCGTTATACCATTCAAGTTTCAAAAATTGCTCAAAAAAAAATAAGTTGGGGGTAAAAACAAAAAAAATTGGCAAAAATTGAGATCACATACATAAATTACAAACATCAAATCCTTGTTAGTCTCATAAAACATTTTCATAATTTTTTAAATAATGATTTTTTATGTCTCCGATATAAGTATTACCATTAGAGTTGTTTTTAATAGTTTGTACATTTATTTATAAGTAAATCTATTAAGTATATATGTATAAGTAAATAAAATGCTTATCTTTTAGTTTAAAAAAAAAGTATGAATCTTTTATTGTATTAGTTTTTTTTTTTTACCAATGTTAGAAAATACAGGAACTATGGAACAATATAAAAACTCCCGAATGCGACTATATTGTCCACGAAAACTTTCTTAAATTTTTTAATGGCGAAGATGCTGCTCAATTTCTTGCCATAACAAATCTATTTGGAACCGTACGTTCGGAAAACGGAGGTAAGGTGATGCAGTTTTTTAACACTTAATACTTTTAAAGGGGAGTCTACACTACAGCTATTAACAAAAACACTCTAAAATAATTTTTTTTTAATTTATATTAAATTAAAAATACACTCATATTTCAGGATGGTTAAAAAAAATATATACTTTTTAACTCAATAAGTTTTACTGTAGTATTTAGGACTAACTAGAACTTCAACAACTTCGGTTATTAGCTTAATTATATTGAAAATAAAAATTATACATATATATATATATATAAATATATTTAATAAATTTAACGGGAATGTTTCTAGAGCACAGAATGATTTATGAAGAATTTAGGAATGCGGCGGTATTAGGACTCATACCAAATGTTCCTATAAAAGTAAGTTATATCTATGTAATTTCCGTGTTATTTCTGATAATAATATTGTGTGCAAAATTTAATACCGAACATAAAAAAAAAAAAATTAAATAGCTGAAGTATTGGTAACATAAATTTCCTATTAATAAATAAAGAGTGAAACTATGATGGCCATGAACGTTAGTGTATTAGGAACGTTAATTCTTCTAAAAAAATTGTTTGACCAACTAAAAATGTTAGGCTTTAAGAAATATTGTACTTATAAGACGTGGACTAGGTTATGAGGCTTAGGTTTTCTAAACTTCACTCTAATTGCGCAAATGTATATATATATATTATATATACATATCAATTATAACAATCAATTATAATCTTAAGTTATTATGATCATTAATCTTTGTTATTATTATTTAATATGATTATATAAAATACGTTTAACCTAATTAAATCAAAAGCATTTGTTTATACGGTTCTAAAAAATATAATTTAAAAGTTCAAAAATGTCTATAGGAGGTACGTGATCGTTTTGACGGTATTATAAGAAAAAAAAATAATAGACGCACATGTAATGCGTGCAAGTCCAGAAAAGTTGACCCATGCTACATTACTTCAAGTGACCTAAAGAAACACATTGGTATTGCAATTTATAACCAAATGCATACTTCAGATGAATTCGCTAAAGTTATACAATACGGAGATTCATCGGGTAAATGTGATTTTTAACTACATTTTATAATAGTTAAATCATATACAGGTTGATCCAACTAACGTAAGACACTCAATTTCTCTGAAAAGATGAGTTTATGATATTTTTTTTTCTAACAAAAAAAAAAAAAAATATGTAAGCGTTTTAATTTTATATTTTCATTTATCTGTTCATTATCTATGACTTTGTAAAGATACTGCATTTCCTCTTAATAGTTTTCATATTTCTTCGGTTATCCAAAACCGGCAGCGCATAAAGTTCATATTTATGTTCGCATTGACCAATTGGCGATAACATTTTAACAACTAGGAAGTTCCTGTAGAAGATTTTGAAATAATAATAGACATACGGTTCTTATTTACGGATTACAGGTTATTTATTAGGTACATCTGTTTATGTACAGAGTACGGTTAACCCGTCAAATTATTTTTATATTATTTAATAAAACTACTCGTCTTTGTAGTAACGATCGAAAATATCAAGAAATACTATCAAAAATCAAATCTTTATAAAGTCATAACAAATGAACAAATAAATTAAAATTCAAACGCTAACATATTTTTTAAATTTGTTGTCTACAAATATGTGTAAGATCCTCCTTTTTGGCTTATAAGGATTGATGTTAAAAAATTTCAAAACATCGAACAATTTAGTAAAACATGTCCCTAAAAAATTTAGGAAAAAAAAAATTCTCAAAATATTCATTTTTTCAGAGAAAAACCTGTACATTTATATAAATATATATATATAATTAAACTTATTTAAAAAGTAACTTAATATTTCCAACAACCAATTCAACAAAACTGAATTTCACATTGCGTTATTCAGACACTCAAGTTATTGACAACAAAATATTATAAAATGAACATAAATTATTATATTATTTGTCCAAATACATTTTAATTCGCTGTTTTGGCTATGCTGTAAAAAACCCAAACATTCTTTTTGTAGTATTTTTTTGTTATATTTTATTTATGTTATATTGGTGATTTTTAGGCCGCGTATGGAGAATGTTTTTCGATGGTTTTAAGAAATGCGTATACTTAGATTTATTTTAGGATCCCTCTTCAGATAGCTTTTGATGCAGCCACCAATTAGGCGCTATAAAATGATGTACGCAAAAAATATATTTAAAACAATGAAAATGTATAAAAAAAAAATTAACGATATTGTCATAGATTAGTTTTATTGTTCAACATAATAATATTCAACGAAATAATTATTTGTATACTAAAACTGCGTGTAATGCTTTATTAGACATTGTCATTCAATTCAATAAACAAAATCCAAAATATTGTTTTATGTTTTATTTATATTATTATATAAAACCTATGTTAATATAGAAATCGAACCAACAGTTTAAAAGGACGTGAGAATTAAAAAAAAAAAATCAACACATTGTTGCAAAATTAGTATCTAGTTTCGCAAACATGCTAAATTCAAGAAATAGGGAAATTGAGTAAGTCAAATAAAGTAGTTTTATTATATCTGCTGCGTTAGGTATAAAGTTATTATAATATGTTACCAATCCTATCAACGAATTCAGCATTGTTTTATTTTCTGGAATTTGAGCTGCAGAAATAGCGTCAGTGTGTTTTTGACAAAGTGTGTAAGGCTTGCTCATCAATTTTATGACCTAGATATTCAATTGATTTTTTGCGAAAACAACATTTATTTCTTTTAACTGTTAAACCAGATTCCGAAAGAACATTAAGTAATTTTTTTAACCTATCGTTCTGTCTCTGATTTATTATGCGTTGTACATCTTTTTTTTATATTTCAGTTAAATAATTTTATATTAGTAAATTAAAACGAGAACAAAAATTAGTTTTAAACAATTATTAAAAACTAAGCTAACGACAATTCGACGTTCAACCAAAAACCTATTAATTCAACAGTGGATATTTATATAAAAATTATAATAACCCAATTTATCTAACTAATTCATTTAAAATCTTTCAAATGCTTTACGGTTATTGTAGAAATCTCACTTTTTTTTTTTAAATATTTCAAAAGACTACGGATCTTTTGATTGACGTTATAAACTTCAAATTTCAGTCAAATTCTCTGCTACCAAAAAATAAGCTTAACAAGCATAACTAAATTAATATACAGGCTGCTATAAGAGACTCCAAAATCATCCCTCCCTAAATCCTGTTCTCCAAGGGCGGAAACATCACAATGACATTGAAATATCATTGTATGGTAAAAAATAAAAAATGATTCACGTAGGTGGTTTTATCATAACTTCAAAAAAAATCGTCAACAAGTCATGTTGGCCTTGAAATTCTAAAGACCATGAATATTTGTCGTACACCGTTATTAAAACGCAAGTTGAACATGGGTATCTAAAAAATAGACACAGTCTTTTGACTTTGTATAATATTTTTAACACAAACG
Organism: Adelges cooleyi; assembly: GCF_023614345.1. NCBI lineage: Eukaryota > Metazoa > Arthropoda > Insecta > Hemiptera > Adelgidae > Adelges > Adelges cooleyi. Next base: position 273,323 of record NW_026095784.1, read on the forward strand.
AGCACTGCATTTCATTTATACAAACAGTGCAAAATTTAAACGCACATCGAGAATCACGCAAGTGTTTTTCTAAAGTAAAAGAATAAATTATGTTTTCGAAGAAACGCTTAGGCAAGAATTCAGTAAACAATAATCTAATAAAAAAACCAGTACGCACGGATGAAGTGAAACTTCTTTCAGAGTAATTCAACTGATACATAAAACTAGCGATATCATATTATTGGCCAGACTGTAATTTTTAATCACACATAATGAATTTCAATAAGAGTTTCCAAAAATTATTCAATTTTTTAATGATTGGGTAATCTAGTAAAAATGTATTTTTTGTTATTCCATTCTTTGTACCGTGGAGTTTATTAAAAACATGTGGATAATACCCCTTGTTTGAACGATTTAATCTGATTAAATTTAAAAAATGCAATTGATCGCCAATTATTTGAATAAAAATCCACCGTCAGTTGCTCCCACACGTTAGCCGAACTCAATAAACCCAAAATTACAATTGAAAACGCCATATCTATATATATAATCTTATATATATACATATGGGGCATTCTGAGTCAAACCACGCGGTCATCGGCTTGATCTCCTCAATTTTTTTTGAAATTTATTTTTTAACTTCTTTTGGTTCTAATATAAGACTTTTATTTTTTTTGATGGATGGGTTCCCCATCCGGGAAAATTTTCATTATTAAAAAAAAAAAAAAAATAGAAATAAATCTCGGCTCACTCCCGTTATTAGACGAAAAGATTTTGATTTAAGTCTCTGATTTTATGATAAAAATTTCAGAAATTTACAACTGGTCGAAATTTTTTTTTTTTTTTAATTACTGAAAAAACCTCTATTTTTGGGGCAAAAATTAGTGATACAAGTTTCAAAAAAATTAAAGTCGTATATTAGACCGAAAGAAGTGAAAAAAAAAATGAGTTCAGGCCGATGACCGCGTGGAGTGACTCAGAATGCCCCATATACATGTAGCCCAATGACATATCCATGTTAAAATAATTAGGGGCCTCATTTTAGGTCAAGACGAACCAATAAGTCCACTGATCAACGGAATCTCGCAAAAGCCTGTTATATGTGTATATATATGTATACAGGGTGATACATTAATGATAATACGCTTATTTTTTTTTTTTGAAAACATTTTTTTACACAAAGTGAAGTGTCTCCAATTACACCAAAACTACAAGAATTACAGGTTTTAGTAGCAAATTTCAAGGTACTTGTATTTTATTGTAAGGTGTATGTTTTTACAGCGATATATTATTTTGTTTTCATCATCGATGAACAAAAAGTAGTCAAAGTAAACGAATGTTGCCAAATAACGGCTGAAAACGTTTAGTACTTTTTCTGAGGGTCTAAAAAAGGTGGACTTTTTAAACTTGAATGCAAACCATTACGCTTATTTCTTTTTTAAATATAAAGAATATTTTGCCCAAAATACAGAGCAATTTTTAGCAATTGATACTGTGATTATTTTTTTATGCTAACTACCAAAAGTAACGATAATTATGCAAAATATTAAAATTTGTCATATACAGTCAAACGGTGGCCTTAGTTGACAGTTGTTAAATTATACTTATGATGTGAGTCTTCTTTTTTTTTTTTTTTTCCAATTCAGCTGCTACGGCCGACGATACACAAATACTAATTTATACGTCTTGGGACAAAATATATGTTATACGCAAATTGTGAAATTTAGTACTTACATTTTTTTTATGCAACTTAAAAGTTGTAACAGTAAATTATTAAAAAGCTCTCTTTATTGTTATTTAATACTTAAAAAATAATGTAAAGGTAATAAGTAAAAAAATTCAAAATTATGGAAAAATGTAAAAAAATTCAAAATTGTCATTAGCGGTTACAATTTATTATTTTTTTAAAATATAATTTGATCATCTCCAGAAAACATTTATGTCAACTGATTGTATAACGATATGAACATTGATGTGTCGCTTTTGACTTATTGACTTCGAATAATAATTTCTGAATACCACTTAGAGATTAAACTATCCTTATTATCGTCATACCGGTTAAATTTGATTTGCCAATTTTCTATAACATCCTCACTCGCTACATTAATATAATATTAAGTAATAATTTAAATTTTATGATAACTAGTACCGTCATTTGGGTAAAGGTGGAGTGGGCATAAATAGCTATCACCTAAAATGCTGGTGTCCGGCCGAGATTTAACTAAGTAGCTTAAAATTAAAACAACAAGCATCTGGTAGCAAAAATAATCGCAAAGTATTAAAATTAATCATTTGGGAGCAGGTTTAACATTTAAATTGAATTTCCTAAAAAACATGATTCGTACTAATTGTATGCAATAATTATAGGCTAATTTTAAGTACATTATTGCCTTCACAGTGCTTTTATCAACACCTATTTCATATTTCTACTAAATAAAATATACTATCGGCTGCAATGTCACATTTACATATGCCTTTTTTTTATGAAAATTATTTTATCAACCAGCAATTGTTTTCGTTTTAACTTCTTCCGTTTATCTTTCCTTTAATCTTAATTATTTTTATTACAATTTTCGCTGTTTAAATACTTTTTTAAAACACTATCGACATTTTAAAATTAACAGTATTTGCTTCGTTTGATTGTCAAACCGCAAAAAACTTCATCACACATCCTAAATCAAGACACAGTGATAGCGTTTATAAATTGTTTTTCCAATATGTACTGTTT